>NW_004567109.1:54722362-54724460 GCF_000260355.1 Condylura cristata
CTCAATCACTATAGAAGTCTCCTGAAAAATCACAAAACACTATTCAAAGGATCTAAGTGTTGAATGATGAATTCAAATTTTCAAATCAATCCTTCTCCAATACAGTGTCATATTGGCTTAAGAAAAATTGTTGGTTTGGAAATAGTAAACACTAATTGAGCTATAGTAATTCATAGTGCATCAAACTAGTATAAAACAGAGAGTCAAGTAAAGGTAGGAAATGCTCATAACAGCAATTTCATTGAAAATAAATGTATCTGGAAAAAAAATATGTTTCAGCCTTTCAAAAGCAGCAGGTGGGTTATGGAATTCTACCAGCTCAAGTAATTTTAGTCTCTGTTTGGAGATGAAATTGCTTAAATCTCTATCACTGGAGTGCTTATCTATAAAATATATTTGAATCAGAGCTGCCTTGATACCTGCTAAAATTCTTCTCCCAAACTTAAGAAATTATTGTCACTGATCCTTAAAGGACAGTTCATTTTCATGAGTTTACATAGATCAATTATACTTTATTTAATACTCTATTTAATACCTTAACAAAACTTATATCAAACTACAGATAGAAAGAAAAAATCTAATATGCTACCAGTGAGAGGGACATGGAAATAGACTGAAAGGGTGGAAGAAATGTACTAAATGTTCTTTTAAGCACTCTATTTGGTGAGTAGAAAGCTGTCTATGTACTCCTGAAGAGGTTTAGACCAATTCCCAAGCATACAAAGCTAACATAGTATGGCTTCTGAAAATCTATGGTGAAAAAACAGAAGCTAGGCTTCTAAAAGGCAAAATAAACTGGACTGCATATATGAAAACCACATCATCAGAATCTGCAACCCAATTTGAGGCTGTTATCTAGTGTTTACAGTGATAATGTTTTGGTAAACCAAACTATTATGACATTTTATTTTCCAATTACACTCCTGTCACATTATTATGTATATTTGTCTCACGTTAAAGTGCAAGATTATTTAGGCCAGGGAATCTGGTATAATAAATATGAACACCAAAGTTAAGAGGTCTAACTTTGACCTTATAGATGACATTTTTTTAATGAACTAACACTTGGACAAGTCACTAAGCATCCATTTTTCTCCTGCATAAGTGGGAAAAACTATAATAGCTACTTCACATGATTTTAAATGAAAATATTTCTGAGAAATAAATCGAGAAAATAACAAAAATAATGAACAACCATAGACCAGAGACATTCTGTGGGGGTGGAGTGAGGAATGGGATCAAAAATGGGGGGGGGGAAGGGAGGGAAATGCACGGGACTATGGTGGTGGCACAGGGGTGAGTTGGTGATGGGAAGCCTGTGGGGATTACAATTGAGATGAAAAAAAAAATGTGAAAAATGATGTAAAAATAAACTTTTTAATAAAAAAAAATTTATATAAGTAGGATTAATCCCAAATCTCCATAATTTGTTGCAGGAAGTTAAGATGATACATTTAAGCTCACTTTGATTATTGTCAGGTGTTTATAACAATGTCAAAAAATTCTAAACTGGGTTTTGTTTATTTTTTCCAATCAAAAACAAGCTTTTGTTTTTGGTGATTCAGAAGATCCAGTTACCAATCCCCACCCCACAAGAGTTGTCAGGGAGCATAACAATGCTCCAAAGTAGGAGCCCACAGACTCAACCCATAGCATAGTATATAGATTTAAAATCACCATGCAAGGGCTCAACACAGAAGTCCTTGGAAAAATATTTCACTAACAGAAAAGAGACACAGTAAGATCAGAGTCTCTAACATCAGTCTTTCATGGCTAAGAGATCTCTGTGCACACCTACAGAGAACAATGGATTGTATATACTGCCCTAGAATTTCAGGAGAAGAGTCAGGCTGGTCAGATACCATATGAAACACATGCTTAGGCATTAAAAGGAAGTTCACTGCAAACTCAGGATAGGGAAACATTTCCCTTAATAAGGAAGAAAAATCTGGGACCAGCTGATAGCTTGGTGTCCTGCCTCTATATAAGGGAATGTTGTAGGTCTAGGACAGTGATTGGACAATCCTCAGGCAGGTAACAGGACATATGATGATTGCTTGCTCAATAAATTTTATAGGCAAATGCTATGTACTCATGC
>NW_004567109.1:54727844-54759405 GCF_000260355.1 Condylura cristata
AAGGTACATTTCAGAGGTAGGGAAAACTCAAGTTGTGAAGCAAGTCTAGTTTTTCCTAAGATCACATGTGTTAAGTGATCTCAAGTTGTCTCTCTGGTATCCAAAAGCATAGCATGTCCCAAATTTAATCGTTCCTCTCCTATCCTCAACTGTCTACTCTAAATCATCTATTTCTATAAAATTCATAGTGTCATTTAGGCAACTAGGTAAATCAAGCTTTGTAAATAGGGAAGAGAAAAGTAGAAGACTCAGTAACACCCACTACCTGCCGTTATCTCTGTATTTCCAATTTTGTGTTAATCAAAATTTCTCTGTTTATCAAAATTTGTGTTTATCATAATTTCTCACAAGCTCTGCTTAAACCAGTCAAGCCTGCTTAATAAGAATATCCTAAAAAGTATAGATATTCACTCGTTGTATTCCACTGATATTGCTGTAGCCTTGCAAAATTCCCTAACTTATGAAAACCCAGGACAAGTTTGGGGTTCTATGACTTGTGTACAGACTATCAGTTGAGAACCTCTGACCTAACAAATGAACAATGGTTCCTAATAAGCACTATAGGCTACAGAGACTCTTTGGATAGATTTTCTACAGAAGAATTTCAAGTATCACAAATAAAACTACATTATATGAAATTCTCATCTTGAATTCAAATGTTCCATGATTTGTTCCTAACAAATCATTAGGGCATCAACCAGAGCAATTAAATAATCTATTTCTCATTCTGTCGTCCTGGATGAAGTGCTTAATCTCTCTAGGTTATAAACTGGAAAATGGCATTACCCACCTCTAGTCCCACTACAAACTTATTTGAGCCTTTAGGAAAATTGATTCCTTTTTCAAATAGCTATACTGCCTATTATGAAAATGCCATGAAATGCATCTATAATGACCATCAAAGTAAATAAGACTTCTTACAGTTTATGCCAAATACAACCCTCAAGATCTACATATCTCTTCCTCATAAATACATGAGGTTTTACCTTGTCATTTAAAGCATTTAAGACTATTTCAAAATAAATATTGATTATTATTAATTCATTTGTTTATAATTACTGTCATCATTACTAGTGTTCAACCTATACATACATTATACAAAAATCCATAACATTGATATTGTCATCTCCAGATAGCAACATTATAATAAAGTTCTACTGTATCACAGCTTTGCACTTACTCAGTTAAAAAAAAAAAAAAAACAGTAGAAGCACCAAATCCGGTTTTAAGATGCTTTTTAGTACTTTGAATTCCAGTAAAATTTCTAGGCTGTCCAGAATTTTTACATTGGCCAACATATACTTAGCAATGCTACTCAAGGTCTCTTTTTCTCTTTTTCTCTAATGTAAGGAACATCTTTTGTTCCTTACATTAACAGAAAACAAGCTTTAATAAAGCTAAGCAAAGTATGGACCCAGATTCCCAGGAAAAGCAAGCACAAAAGAAATATCAAGGAGAAACAAAACATATTTCAATTGCACCATGTTCCCCTGTTGAACTGAAATAAACTCTTTGGAAAGTTAAATTTTGCTTGTTTGTTCCCTCTGGTTTGATTTTCTGATTTTATTTGTTTTGACTTTTTTTTTTTTTTTAAGCAGAGTAGGGTTGTTAAAGATTTGGAAGAGGGGACAAGAACCTTTCAATCTTAAACAGATTGGGTTTATAGATCGATATTAATTTACATGTAGAAATGTTAAAGAAATCTTAGTTCAGCCCTTGAGCTCCAAACTCAAAGCCATACTCCAGTCTGAAAGCAACTTCATTCACATTAAACACAGGGAAAAGACATGCTCATGAATAGAAAAAGCAATAGTTTGTAATTAAGCAATGCTAAATGCCCTAACAGATAAAATGCAAGGAATAAAAATGAAAACCATTCAGTCCTCTTTTTGCTTTCTTGGTCTAACACATCTCTCCTTGATGAGCTGGTCTGACCACAGCTGGGCTTTACATTTCTGTAATTAGCACAGCAGAAGCCCAAGCAAGGGCATAGCTTTTCTTCTATTGTTTGCACATGTGGGTGGGGGGTGCAATTCTAAATGTCACATGCTTCTTCCTCCTACAAAGTGGCCTAGTAGCTCCTCAAACCAGTTTGAAAACCTTTCAAGAATCATGAAATTGGGCTCATATTCCAAATTAGATAGGGCTCCTACCAGCAGGACCCTCCAAGGTTTTGTCCACTTTCTTAGAATAAAAAAAGTGAAATTTTAGGATGCTTTGTAAATTTAGATGTGGTCCCTTCCCCTTGATTTCATTTGCACATCATTCAGTTGAAGGACAGATGCTTTCTTTTATGTCAGTGGAAAAAGCTGAAAGATTAAGTTGTGACTTTTTGTGGAAAGTTTTATAATTTTTAGATGTTCATTTTTATACCATTGACAGCTAGATGTCCTAAGTTAGTAAATATCCTAAGAGGAAAAAGTATGGATTCTTGTTTTCCTGACTGTTACATAATATGTAGACCTATAAAACACTGGGCACTGATTTTATATCATTAGAAAACTGCCAGGTATCCAGACACCTAAAAGTTTTATTTAGTGCAGAGTGACAAGGAACTAAACCATTCCATTCTCCTTTGTGAGATTCCAACACACAGAAATAAAGCTGAGGATTAACTTAAATGGTAAAGAAATCCTACGCTGCTTCAGGTATTTGCAAAGTTCATATAACTTGGATCCTACAAACTTTCATCTGGTTCCCTATTTTTCCAAATTACATAAATAAAACCCTGAAGACTTGGTCCTCCCTGGTGGTGCAATGAATTAGGATGCAGCAATGCATGCTAGCAGCAGCTGCTTCAGTGCAAGTTCGATCCCTGGCCACAGAGGTGACCCAGATGGCTCAGCAGACCTCTCCTGTCTCTCCAGCTATTACCCTCAGCGGTGTACTTGTTTATCTTCCTGTTCTGCTCCACACTGTTTCTGGTGAATCCCTTTACCACTCCTGCACCTCTGGCCTGTACCCCAGTTCTGTATGCATAAATAAATAAAATTTAAAAAAAAAAAAAAACCCTGAAGACAATGCAAAAAAGAAGAGTAATCATTAAGTAAGCTGTGCAGGCCAGCCTTTTTTACTAAAACTCCACCATGCAAAGCTGCACAACCACCATAAAAACCAAAGAGCAAGATCACAGATTCCTAACATGAAGTACAAGAGTAAGACCAATGGAAAGTGGAGAGTATCAGAATTATGTGGGGCAATTTTTTTTACCCCTTGTGGGTCCTGTTTCCACTCCAAATATTTTAACTATTGTATTAGACAAAATTTGTTAAACACCTCCTCTGCAGGTAGAAAACTACCTGAAAGGGATAGAATTGAGTGCAACCACCTCCACAATATTATTGATGGAAAAGAAGAATTATAACCAGAAAATAGGAATCATCCTATTGATAAATGACAATTTCATTCTCACTTATCAGTAGGCTCATTAAGCAGCCAAATGCTTACCTGCAAGGTAGTTTTTCATTTTTACATAATAAAATGAGGTAGACAGTTTATGGAAAGAAAAAAAATAATAATAAAAAGAAGAGTAGTACCTGGTACTTACTTGGGTCAGCTCTGTTCTTCACCTTGGCCTCTAGTGAAAATGTTTGCCAATTCCTCATGGACTTTTGTTTTTTCTCCTCAACCAGCACATTATTTGACTTATAGTAGGAAAGACATTCTAGACAGTCACAACACAATTCATGTATTTGTGTCCATTACATTTTCTTTACTTCCATGTGAGCATATATGTATCTATGTGCATATGTATGTTCATGCTTGTGTATGGGGCTGTAAAAAATTAGTTCTCGGCCCTCCCTGGTGGCGCAGTGGGTTAAAGCACTGCACTAAGAAACTATGCCACTTCCACATGAGTTCGATTCCTGCCTGCCCCGGAGGCGACCACATGGCGTGGCAGACCTCTCCTGACCCGCCCGCTGCTCCCCTCAGCAGTGTACTTTGTAGATCTGCCTGTTCTGCTTCCAGCTCTGTCTCTGGTGAATCCTCTCACCCTCCGCATCTCTGGCCTGTACCCCAGTTCTGTACGAATAAATAAATAAATCTTTAAAAAAAAAAATTAGTTCTCAACAGTACAGCTCAATGCTATCCATTAGAAATTTCTGTGGTGGTGGAAAGATTCTATGCCTACACAAGCCAGTCATTTGTGGCCTTTGAACTCATGAATGAAGCTAGTGAAACCTAGAAATTTTAATTAATTTAAATTTAAATAGCCACATGTGACTAGTGACAACTGCTTGGGAAGAATAAATGTAAATGAATAATGCCTTTACTAAAAGTGATATTGACACATGTTGGCACTAGTATTCTGGTTGTTCACAGATCAATATCAGATATAAGACAATAGATCATACAGCCTACATAAGTATGTATATATCATCACATGAATGGGTGAGTCAGGAACAAGCCTTGTATTCACTCAGGATCTCAGGATTTCAGTGACTTCCAAGATTTTCCTAGGGATTGCCATTTCATTTAACTGAATAGAAGAGAGGGTGAGATAACTATGTCAAGGGTTTTGGTAGGTCAAAGCTGGAAATAGGACACTCCCACTTATGTTCCACAGACTACAACCCAGTCACGTGCACAGATCAAGAAGTTCAGAAATACAGCTGTGTATTCAGGAAGAGGGGCACAGACTTGGGTAATGAATGAAAGGTATATGCCATTACAAATGATCTTACATTCTTTCTACATTTCTCTTCTTGTCTGTTTTTCAAACTTTTTTTAATCACTGTCCCCTTAAAGAAACTTTTAAACATTACATTTCTAATAACCACCACAATGAAAATTAGTATCACAAGCCGCAGCCCATGGGACACAGGGATAACACAGCCCAGAGGGAGAGAGCACCTGCTGGGTCTCCAGGAAGCCTGTGGGAAGTGGAAATAATGCAAAATGTAAACTCCCCCCCCCCCCCCCCCGTCCAGAGATGAGTAGAAAAGTGTTCACAGCTAGGCCCAGCCCCCTGACTAGGACCCATCACTGCAGCCTCAGTGTAGGCAGACCATGAGCTCTGGCCAGTGTGCTCCAGAAGCCCTTACTGTTTGGGAAAGCTGCACATGCAAGGATACCCTAAGGCTTCTAGGGAGTAGAGAAAGGGTATCCCCCCGACAAAGGTGAGTTGAAAAGTGTGTGCAGCCAGTGTCAGGAAAACTTCATCTTTGGCATGTGGCACAGAGTTTGAGACAGGAGCTCTGTACCCTCAGAGGTGACAAGACTCTATCTAGGAACATCCAAATGTTTGGACCTAAAAAAACAGACAATGCTTCAGGGCTGGCACAGCACCCCTGAAACAATGGGGATAAACACAGTTCTGAAAGTTCACAAGAGGTCACTGGCATCACATAGTGCCTAGAACAAATCAACTACTACCTACTATTGGAAATCAGAGTCCCCAAGGTTCCCTTGATCCAAGCAAAGTACTACTCCAAAAATGAAAATGGGGAACTCATGAGCCCCTTTCAAATTAAGTAAGTACAGAGTGAGTGTCAGCACCCATCAATCCAGCCACAACCTCAACACCTTTATGGAATTTTGGCACAACTGGTCTGACCACCAATTCCAGGAAAATCAAGAGGAGCACCCAGTAGAGATGCCCGGCAATAGCAGCACTACAGTGTCACAGCACATAGCACAAATTAGAAGGCAACCACAAAGAGATGAAGAAACAAACCACCAAACAAGTCCCAAGAGGAAGTCACCAAAGGGAATACCAACAACCATAACACAACAATGACATGGAGGATCTCCACAATCTATCAGAGAAAGAATTTAAAACTACCATGATCAAAATACTGAAAGAAGTCAAAGGGAGGGAAAATGATATGAATAAAATAATTAACAATCAAAAAACTAGAGTCCCTAACAAGGGAAATAGAAGAAATTAAAATATCAATGGAGGAGTTAAAGAACTGAGAAAAATAATAAAAACAGAATAGATGAAATGGAAGAACAAGTCAGTACTCTGAAGATACAGAAATAAAAAAAACCAAACCAGAAAAGGAAAGAAGTGCACAGGGGGGAAAAAATGAACAAACAATGCAAGAAATAGGTTGACTCCATGAAGAAATGAAACATATGAATTCTAGAAATACCTGAAGGAGAAGAGAGAAATAGAGAAAATATTTGAGGTGATAATCGAAGAGAACTTCCCAAACATTAAGGAAATGAAAATAGACATAAAAGAAGCAAGAAGAACACTTAACTTTCATGATGAAAAGAAAAATACAGCAAGACACATAATAGTAAACCTCTCAAGAATCCATGACAAAGAAAAAATTATGAAGCTGACAAGAGGGAAGAGACAGATAACAAACAAAGGAAAAACAATCACACTGATATTAGACTTCTCAGAAGAAATACTACAACCAAGAAGAGAGTGAAGGGATATAGTCAAGCTCCGAGACAACAAATGTCAACCAAGGATACTTTATCCTGCAAAGATCTCCTTCCTCTATGAAGAAAAAATAAGGACCTTCTCTAACAAGGAGAAACTCAAGAAATTTGTTATGACTAAGCCCACACTCCAAAAAATACAACATGAAGCCCTAAAACTAGAAAAAACAGATGAATGATTAAAATGAGCAGATTAAGACAAGGAATAAATCCACAAAAAGAAACAAAATGGCAAACACAGCAGCCAACATATCAATATTAACCCTAAATGTAGATGATCTTAACTCAGCAATAAAAAGACACAGAGTAGCAGGATGGGTTAAAAAATAAAATCCCACCGGGCCCTCCCAGGTGGCACAGCAGGTTAAAGCACTGCACTAAGAAGCTTAAGCCACTTCCGCATAAGTTTGATTCCCGCCTGCCCTGGAGGAGATCCACGTGGAGAGGCAGATCTCTCCTGACCCGCCCGCTGCTCCCCTCAGCAGTGTACTTCTGTCAATCTGCCTGTTCTGCTCCCCATTCTGTCTCTGGTGAATCCTCTCACTCTCCGCATCTCTGAACTGTACCCCAGTTCAGTTCTGTACGAATAAATAAATCTTAAAATAAAAAATAAAATCCAACCTTTTGCTGTCTACAAGAATCACATCTAACTACAAAAGACAAAACAGACTGAAAATAAAAGGTTGGAAAACAGTCCTACTAGCAAATGGACCCAAAAAGAAGGTAGGAACAGCTATACTTAGATGAAACTGACTTCAAACTTAAAAAAAGTAAAGAGACACAAAGTAAAGAGCAGGAGAATACATCAAGAAGATACAACACTCATCAACATATACTCACCAAATGAAGGAGTGCCAAACTATATTAGATAATGATTATCAGCTTTAAAAAATGACATTAAAGAAAATACATATATAGTAGGAGACTGCAACACCACACTTTCAACAATGAACAAATCAATGAGATAAAAAAAAATAAAGACATTAGAGTCCTAAATAAAGACCTAGTTCTCATGAGCCTAACAGACATCTATAGGACATTGGACCCAAAAAAATCCAAATATACACTTTTCTCAAGCGCACATGGATCATTCTCCAAATCAGTCACATACTGGACCACAAGACAAACATCAACAGATACACTAAATCAAAATCATACCAATTATTTTCATAAATCATAAAGATTCAAACTAGAAATAAATCAGGATAAGAAAACAAGGAACTCATCCACCTCATATAGACTGAAATCCACTCTCTTAGAAGACCACTGGACTAAAAAGGAAATTAAAGAAGAAATTAGGAAATACTTTGAGTTAAATGACAACAAAGACAAGAAACTCCAGAATATATGGGATGCAGCAAAAGTAGTAATAAGAGGAAAATATATAGCAATACAAGCCCACATCAAAAAACAAACAACCTAATCTCACATCTCACCAAACTAGAAAAAAGAGCAACAGAAAAATCCTAAAGCCATTAGAAGAAAGGTAGTAATAAAAATCAAAGAGAAATAAATGAATTAAAAATTAGAAAACAATCCAAAAGTAAATGAAACCAGAAGTTGTTTCTTTGAAAAAAAACTAAAATAGACAAAACTTTAGCCAGGCTAACAAAGCAAAAACAAGAGAAAACAGATTAATAGAATCATAAATGAAAGTGGAGAAATCACAACAGATGCTGATAAAATCATAAGAATAATCAGAGACTACTAGGAATACCTATGTACAACAAATTCAACCTAGAAGAAATGGACAAATTCCTAGAACAGTATAAACACCCAAAGCTAGGCAAAGAAAAAACAGAACATCTAAACAGACCAAATGTGCAGTGAAATTTAAGCAATAATCAAATCACTCCCCAAAAATACAGCCAAGGACCAAACAGCTTCACAAATGAATTCTACCAAACATTCAGAAATGAATTAGTACTTATCCTACATAAGCTCTTTCAAAAAATAGGAAGAGAGTTACCAAATACATTCTATGAAACCAATATTATACTAATACCAAAGACATCACAAAAAAAGAAAACTATAGGCCAATCTCCCTAATGAACAGATGCAAAAATCCTCAACAAAATCCTTGCCAATGGAATCCAACAATGCATCAGAAAAATAATATACCATGATCAAGTGGGATTCATTCAGGGGCACAAGGGTGATTCAACATACAGAAAAAAAAATCAATAAAAAGAAAATTAAAAACCATATGCTCATATCTGTAAATGCTGAAAAAGCTTTCATCACAAGTTCAACATTCATTTATGATGAAGGCCCTTGAAATTCTAGGGATAGAAGAAACTTTACATTAAGATAATAAAAGCCATACATGACAAACACACAGACAATATTATTCTCAATGATGAAAAGCTAAAGTCTTTTCCACTAAGATCAGGAACAAGACAAGGGTGCACACTCTCACCACTCCTCTTCACTGTAACATTGGCAGTCCAGCCAGAGAAATAAGACAAGAGAAAGTCATACAAGGAGTTCAAATAGGGAAAGAAGTAAAACTACCACTATTTGCTGATGATATTATAATATAGAGAAAGAACCCTAAAAACTCCACAGAACTCAAAACAATCAAGCAATTCAATAAAGTAGCAGGACACAAAATAAATATACAACCAATCTGAAGAAGCAATCAAGAAAACCATCTCTTTTAAAATTGAAGCCAAAATAATCAAATACTTGAGAATAAACCTAACAAAAGAGGTGAAGGCCCTATACCAAGAAAATTTTCTTCTATTAAAAGAAATAGAAGACACAAAGAAATGGAAAAATATCCCCTGCTCATGGATTAGAAGAATTAACATTATTAAAATGGCCATCCTACCAAAAGCAATTTGTAGATTCAATGCTATTCCAGTAAAAATATCAATTCTTCAAAGAAATGGAACAAAAAATGATGAAATTCATATGGAACCATAGAAAACCAAGAATAGCCAAAGCTCTACCAATGAAAACAAAGGAAAAGGAGGTATCACACTTCCAAACTTCAATCTATACTGCAAAACCATAATAATTAAAACAATGTGGTACTGGAAGAAAAACAGACACACAGACCAATGGACCTGAATAGAAAGCCCAGAAATAAGCTTTCTATATGCACAATTAATCTTTAACAAAGTAGCAAAGAATATGCAAAGGAACAAGGACAGTTCATTTAACAAATGGTGCTGGGAAAACTGGACTGGCATAAACAAAAAAAATGAAACTAGACCATTACCTCACATGATGCATGAAAACCAAATCAAAATGGATAAAATATTTGGGCATAAGATCTGAAGCCATAAAATATATAGAAGAAAATAAAGGTAAAACACTACAAAACATGCATCTCAACAACATATTTGAAGACTCTTCACCCAAAGCAAGGAAAAAGAGGAAATAATAAACACATGAGACTACATCAAACTGAACAGCTTCTGCACAGCAAAAGAGACATTAACCAAGACAAAGAGACACCCACTGACTGGGAAAAAAATCTTTGCACTAGCGACTGATCACAAAGCGCTCACTTGAATAAACAAAAACAAAAAATCAGTCAAGAAATGGGCAGAAGAACTTAAGACACTTATCCAAAGAGGAACTGCAAATGGTTAACAGGCATATGAAAAAATGGTCAACATCCTTCATAATCAGGGGAATGCAAATTAAAACCACAATGAGATACCACTTCACACCAGTGAGAATGGCACATATCAAAAAAACTAACAACAAATTTTGGCGAAGATGTGATGAAAAAGGAATGCTCCTACATTGTTGGTGAGAATGCAAACTAGTACAACCACTGTGGAAAACTGTATGAAGATTCTTTTGACTACTAAAAATAGAGCTACTATATGACCCAGCAATTCCACTCCTAGGAATCTACCTAAAGGACATAAAAACATTAATTCAAAAAGATACATGCACCCCAATGTTTATTGCAGCCCTTCTTACAATAGTAAATCCTGGAAACAACCCAAATGCCCAAAAATAGATGATTGGATCAAGAAGATGTGCTATATGGACACAACAGAATATTATTCAGCAATCAAGGATAAACTCATACCATTCGCAGCAACATGGATGGAGCTGGAAGGGATTCTGCTCAGTGAAATAAATCAGAAGGAAAAGAAAAAATATCAAATGGTTCATTTACAGAAGGAATTTAAAAGAACCAAATATGATGCAGTAGGAAAAAAGTCTGTTTTTGTATTGTGATAACAATAAACTAGAGAGCTATAAACTACAAAGCTCCTACAGGGGAGTGGAACAGAGAAGGATGAGGAGGAGGGAGGAATGTAGGAGGGTTTGATGATGACGGGAGGGGGTACATAAGCATTGTTATAAAATGTAAATAGATATATGAAAAATAAATTTTAAAAAGAAATTCATTAGTAAATAAAGAAAATTAATATCACAGATATGCTGCCCTTCATATGTGTAAACAGATTTAAATATATGTACTTAATACATAAAAAATAGATTTATTGCTATCAATCCAAGAATAAATTTTATATCTATAGAAGCAATATTAATCACAGTGGGATAAGGAACTGAGTCCAGAGAAGTTAATTATCCAAGGTCACAAAGCTATTTAGTTGGTCATCCAGAAATGACAGTCAGGTATCTTGATCATCAATCCAACACTATTTCACTAAACTGCACACACATCACCATAGTAATTGTCCACCAGTTATGATGGAAAGAGAAGAAAATAAAATGTCTTATGAGATATAGCTGCTGACTGGAATTTTTTTGTTTGGTTTACTTTTAGGTTTATTTTATTTTTTTCCCTGTGTGCTAAATAATAGAAGCAGAAGTATACCTGGAGTTTCAATAACCATCATTTGCAAAAATGTTGTGGAGAAGGAAATGGGAATCGAGTCAAAATAAAATTCACACCCAGAATGCTCTCTGAGAACCAAATGACTTACTCAGGTTCTTTGTCCTTCCGTAACAAAGAATCTGAGTGCCAGGAAGGGAGTCTAGGTTTGCCTTCTCAAGTACAAATCTAAGTACAATTCATAAAATAATAATGGCAATAATACCTCTCTTTTAGTTGCCTTTGAAATTGGCAACAATGTCAAAGGGATCAGGATGGCTGAATATTTTTTTTTTAAGATTTATTTATTTGTGCATACAGAACTGGGGTACAGGCCAGAGGCTCAGGGGCGGCGAGAGGCTTCACCAGAGAAAGAGTGGGGAGCAGAACAGGCAGATCAACAGGCAGATCGACAAAATACAATGCTGAGGGGAGCAGCGGGCGGGTCAGGAGAGGTCTGCCACGCCACGTGGTCACCTCCGGGGCAGGCGGGGATCGAACTCACGCCGAAGCGGCTTTAGATTCTCAGTGCTGTGCTTTAACCCACTGCGCCACCAGGGAGGGCCAGGATGGCTGAATTTTTAAGGAAACATGTATACAACCAAGCATAACAAATGGAAAATAAATCTCAACAATCACCACCACCCCTCACCAGCACTGATTTGAAATATGTTCTATATTTAGAGCCAAAATCAAGTTTATATGTGTGTTACAACAGGTATGGCTTTCAAAATCTATGGAAGGTCCTACAAAAATATTTACATAGCAAAAATGGGGTAATGCTATATATAATAAATAATTTCACAAGGAACAAAGCCAATCCTGATGTTAACAAGGATTGCTAAAAATGTCATTTCTCTCCAAATTTTATAAGACTACTATAACTGTATTAGAGCCTGAAATGAAACTGCAAAGGAACTCAATTATTTTAGTCTTTAAAGTACCTCCACAATAAGCTTAATCCAAAATTTCCTTCTAGTAACTGCTTGATTTTATATAGTATGAAAAGTTATCTTCTTTCCTTTACTAAGACAGGGGAAACTGTCAGAGCATCAAACCATTAAATTTGTTTTTTAAAAGGATCATCTCTTACATTCCATAACACTAACATTCTAGATAACTTTCTACTATCTATTCAATAGAAAAAAAAAATCTGGCTAAAATTGCACTATCTGACCTTTGCATTAATAGTCTTACCTCTTGCCTGTCAAGTTAATAAAGAGTTTGGGAAATCATAAGGACTCATCTGGAAACGATAGAATTTCTGCCTTTGTCTTTCTTCCCTGGACACTAATGGCTTTTTGTCAGTCCTCTTCACTCAGTGTATGACACATGAAGCCATTCCATTTTAGTTATCCATTAACTTCAAGCACTATGACCAGAACAAAGCAACCCCCTAAAGAAGCTAAACTCAAACACTCATATTAAATTTCTCCAATTCCTCAGCTTATAAGGTGCTGTTTTCAATTGTCAATAATGTTCATAAGAGTAAGTGATATCCATTACTAATTAAAACAAGCTGTTTAAACAAACACAAAAAGGTCACCAAGCCTGTAAATCAACATATTCCTGCCATTGTTTGGTTTCCTGGTACATTACCAGTTGATGGTTTGTTTCTATCTTCTATTTTTCTAAGCAGCAAATAAATAGAAAAAATATATTCAACAAGCAACCTTCCATACTAGGTGTGGTGAGAGGGTTCCAGGCGCCAATGTGGCAAAGGATATTGTTTCCTTAAGATCAATAATGTATGTATTTTACATCACTGCAAATAAAAAAAAATTTTTTTTCATTTATTTATGTTGAGTCTGTAGGGATCAAAGGCAAAACTACAGGGGAAATGCAGTTTTTATTAGGAAAAGTGACACCTGCAGATTCCTACAAGATTTTTAAACAACCTTTTATCTATGTGGACATGCTATTAAGGCACAAATAAAATGTAATACTTTGAGGTCTGAACAACTGCTTATTTTTAAAGTTTTCCTTATTTTCATGCCACTAAGTCCCTTATAAAATATTTTGAAACTATATGCTCAATCTCTGTTTGAGCGCTAACATTTGAAACTGACTTTCCTCTTAAAATTGTATTCCCTAACAATATATTAATTACATAGAGGATAAGATCTCTGAATTAATATCAAACCAATCGAGTAAGCCTGTATAAGAAGTCAGATAGACTTTTTAAGCTACTTATTATTAAGTTGTGCTATTCTGTTATTATAATCAATTCCAAATCATCAACCAAGAATAGAATAGATAATAATTTAAATTAATTTAAATTTAAAATAATTTAAATTAACAAACCCAGTGATAATTCCCAAACCTCACTTTAGCCAGGAATATCAACATTCTCTTCCAAAGCTTTTATCCAAATGTTTATGTGCTACTGTCCTATTAATTTACAGTTTTTAGTTTATTTAATTTTTTCTTGACCAAATAAAAGCAGATGTTGAAATAAATCTTGAATAGAAGATAATCTTTGATGCTCATCTACCACATTCCTGTCTGAATGATAAACCTTTTATACACACACACATGTATATGTATCTATGTACACACATATATCTATGTGTGCACACACACATGTATGTATGTGTGTATCATCAAATTTCATTCTTATGCCATTCTGTGAGGCTGGTCGTATTACTCATAATTTAAAAATAAGGTTAAGAAAGATCAGAAGTGCTTATCTAACTTATTCAAAGTCATCCAAGTAACAAGGAGAGCCTCTGCTAAGACACCAATTATATAATCAAGCCCAGCAGCCTTAGAAGTTGACGAAAGTCAAAGTCATACTTTTACTTTGGCTAACCAGAAGACATACTGAGTTTGAAACTTTTAATGATGTTTATTTGTGGCACATAATGGAGTTGCCTTATTCCATTCTGACCCTATGATTATACATATTGTGACTTTGCTTCCAACTTTACAGCATTGTGGTTCTTTGGGGCATGGAAGCACTTCATTAGTTACCATACAGTGAAAACAATACAGCTGGAAAGTAATGTTGACTTTGCCATTCAATGCAAAAAAAAAAAAAAAAAAAGAAAAATCAGATGTTTGAATCTGGAGAGCTACATAACATGTAGGCATTTGAAAATTGTGATTCTTGTTATATTCTGAGAGTCTGCCAACTTGTAATGGTCACTTAAACTCCACTCAACCATATTCTCATTTTACTGCCTGAAAAATTAAAAGCAGGAACTCTTTTTGGTATACAACACTGTGAAAAACAATCAACCTCAAAAGCACAATTCACAGGATATATGTTGAAAGTTAAATCTGATACTTGTCCTGCTCATTTAAGTAGTTTGTAGTTAAAAAGCCATAGTGTCAGTATAAATCTAGACAAAATGAAGAATCATTATAAGTTACCATTTTGTTTTGGAAAATTTAAAGTAACTTGAAATATTAAAAGAATGTGAAATTTTTTATAAAACATTCCTGTACTTCAGAAAACAAACTTCACAGGTAGTCAAAATAACATAAAATAGAATGTGTGATATAAGGATGAATAAATCAGAAATGATGTCTTTTAATAGACATCAAATAAATGTCCTTTAATAACCTTAGTTTCTAAAAGACATTTCCACTCTTTTTTTTTTTTTTTAATTTTCTGGAACATAAAACATTATACAAGGAACTTGGAATGCTTTGATGACAAGAAAACAAGAAGTCCATCCAGCTTAGTACTGCCATGCAGATTGTCCACTGTCCTTCATTATTCTTCTTCCTTCCCACTTTCCTGGGCATTACATATTACCAAAGCCTTATTAGAAAAAAGGCAAAGGAAGTAAAACTCAAACCCTTTGACTCTAGCTAAATCTTAGTTACTCTGGTAAAAGTAACTAAGGTTTGGTGGAGAAAAGGGTTTAAACCACAAAGTAAAGTGCACCATTTTATGATTTGTAAAACTGAGTTTCTCCCAACAGTTCACAGCTGGTTATATACTGCTTCCTCCCCAATACAATTAGGGGGAAAAAATTGGCTTGGGTCCATTCTGACCCGGAATACATTTTAAGAAATGTACAGTTATTCAGTCATTAAATCTCAAAAAAACCCAGACTTCATTATATAACCACCTCTGCATATCAGTCCTCATTAATACAATATAGCTCCAGAAGAATATTGCCATTAAAGAAGTTCCAGATTTAAGATCCAATTCTTCAATTATTAGTATAGGACCTTAGGATTCTTATATGACATTTTCAGAGCCCAGACTCTTCATATATGGTGCTGATATAATAACATATTAATTTATTTCAAGAAAAAACAAGCATAATTAGCACCTAGTTTAGTGTCTGGCATCTAGAAGATGTTCAATAAATATCTAAGAGAATTCTGATAATTATCCAATACAAGTATGTAAGTCAGTGAAAATAATCCAATGACCTCTTTTTCACCAATCTTTGACATTCCATAAAATAAAAGGGTTTTAAAAAAATTCCACATCTATTTACAGATTATAGCAGATAAAAGGAAAAGAAACCAGGCAGGTTGCAGTGAAAATTCTTACCACTACCCCTACAAGGTGATGTGCATACATTCAAAGACTCAGAGTCAAAGCAAGAATTGAATATTTT
This sequence comes from Condylura cristata, assembly GCF_000260355.1. NCBI lineage: Eukaryota > Metazoa > Chordata > Mammalia > Eulipotyphla > Talpidae > Condylura > Condylura cristata. The sequence goes on from NW_004567109.1 coordinate 54,743,637, forward strand.
ATTGACTCCATTTGCTATAAAAATTCATATGGATACTTTACTTTGCAGGAAATCTTCAGCAGCAAGGTTTACAGACTTTGTGGTTAGTTACCAATCTAACAGTACACATTTGATTCTGTGCTAGATTAAGAGACCTTCCAGCCATTTTAAAAAGTAGCATGTTAGCACATATTTTGGGAAAAGTACAGAAAGTGATTCCTGCAATTTGAAAGATGGATTAAAAACTACAAGTTTGGGTGTAGCTGCACAATTACTGGTGGAAAAGTGCCTGGTCCCCAAGGGGTTCAGCTTGAAAAGGGGAAACCCATATAGAGGGGTTGGTTTGTTCCACAAAGGCTAGGCCCTACTTAAAAAATAAATAAATTAAGACACGCTGGACTGCACACCCCTTTTCAACCCTTTGGGACTGACGTTGACCTTTGAAGTACACTGACAATGCAAAAACTGCCAACTTTCTAATCTTGAACTCTACCAAAGACTAATAGTTACAGTACCTCAAATATGAGCTAATGCTGCGCCCCAGAAGTTTGTGCTAGTGACTGGACCTCTCCAAGACCCTTCCCCACCCTTCCGACTTAGCAGTTGCAACAAGAGGTTTAAGGTCTTTCAGAAGTTAGAAAGTCCAAAATAAAGTTAATAAAACTGTAAAGTTACCTATGTGCAAGGTGAAATTTCATATTTTAAAATTAAAGATTTTTTTTAAAGCAAATACAGATATTTTAAAAATAGAGAAACTTAAAGTAGCAAAATGGACAGTCAAAGAATATATAGTGACTCAAAGCCTCAAGGAGTATGATAACACAACGCAACAACAAATATCCAGAATCCAACCATAAAGAAAGGAAGATTATTTCCCCCTCTGACAGAGTTCAACATTATGATCATACATAAACTCAAAGAGATATAAGAAACACAGCAAGATACATGCCAAAGAAATACAAGAGAACTAAGAAAAGATAATCAGATACAACAAAATCTAGAAAAAAAATGAATGATCTCAGATATAAAATTAACAAAGTGATGATAGAAAATTGAAACTTAATGTAGATTCAGGTTATAAAGAATTCAATAAATGAGGTCAAGAAATCTAGAAGAAAGCTATGGAAGCCGAAGATGCTAAATGTAGAATCAAATCAGTGACTTTTAAGATGGTAATATACAAAGGTCCCAGATGAAGAAGAGAGAAATGACAAGTAAAAGAAAGTGAAGAAGCACATTGAGAACTATCCAACTCCAATAGGAAAGGCAACATAATAGCCCAGAAATAGAAAAGAGGGAAACAGAGGTTATTCATAAAAATAAAGGAATACTGCTTAATCCTGGGGAAGAATATAAATATTAAAGTGGTCCATGAACATAAAAACATTCAATATAAATAAACCCTAGATACCTAAGCATACAATGAAACTACCAGTGGGGTAGGAAGAAAAAGAACAAAAAGGAGAGTTATCCAGAAACTATAGTGGAGGAGGTATTTTGGTGGTAGACATGGTATTGTAACACCTATCTAAAGGGGTAGGACACTATACCCCCAAATCAGACACAGTATTTTAAGCCATGTTATCTAAAAAAAATACTTTAAAAAAACATTGAATCCAGTGAGACCGACCCAAAAATGGATTATCACATGCCTAGATTTTGAACTATACCACAAAGCTATAATAATCAAAACATGGAATAAAATACACACAAAATCTAGGGAATAGAATTGAGAAACCAGAAATAAACCCCCATTTACATGGAGAGTTAATTTATGACTAAGGGACCAAGAATATACAATAGCTAAAAGGAAAGTTTCTTTAAAAATGGTGATGTAAAAGAATGAAACTCAAAACACTGTATCATGCCATGTATAAAAGAATTATAAAATGGATGAAATACTCTAACATAACACCTGAAGCAATAAAATACAGAGAATGAAACACAAGTATACATTCTACAACACTGGTCTCATGATATCCTTGGGGTCTTGATTGTAACAGCAAGGGACACAAAAATAAACAAATGGGGTCACATCAAACTAAAATGTCTCTGTGCACTGAAAGAGGCTACTGATGAAATAAAAACACATTACTGAATGAGAGAAAATATTTTTGCATCACACAGTATTGCTTTACCTTTGTTTTGTTTCTTTTAATTCCATTTCTGAATGAAATCCTCTGGCATGTCTCTCACCTTCTGACTTATTTTGTGTAAAAATTACCCACTTACGTGATATAAAGAAACAAAACAAAGGGAAAGGCAAAATAAAACTAAAAGAGACCCCAGAAATATGACTGCACGATTGAGACTACAAGAAGGCAGGTGAGGATAGGAAGCAAAGAAGGTAAGAGACCCAATGGATTATGGTGAAGGATTACTGGTGTGGCCTATACCCCTAAATCATATACTTTATTGTACAGCAATGTTACACACACACATAAATATAATTTAAAATACATGATCTACTAAATATTGATTAAAGATAAATTAGATGGCACGAAGAAGTTCAACTATAACAATGAAAAATTCACCTTTCATAGCAGTGGAAGGCACAGTGAGAAAAAGAAAGCAAACAGGAAGATTTTTATGACTAGATATTTCAAGGCAGTAAAAATGTTTATCTTGAAATGCCATTTTATTTCTACAAAAGTATATAAGACACCAATACATTTTACAAAATTTATCTCAAGATGACCCCAAATGATTTCGTAACAAATATTTTTACTCTGCTTTGTATTTGGAGTAGTTAGGCAGCCCAGAGTACATTTTTATTTTGAATTATTTCTGTGCCTATTAGATCAAGCTGGCTGTGGTTCCATTCATACAATTCTCTTAAAAATTTTGTGGGTTTCCACAAATCTTATTAATATACACAGTACTAAAAGTCATACCCACAAATCTTGATGTGATAATTCCATTTCTTTCTAAGTGTTTCTATAATACTACTGCAGAAAAAAAAAATAACCTAAGTATTCTTTAAAACCATGTTATTAAATGGACTTTTTGAATAATGATCTTAAAATCTGTACAGAAACTTTTCTGTTAAAGACACTATCTTAAATTTGTCTAGGTTTTTTCACAAAGAGTTTATGGTCACACACTTGGCTTCAATTATAGATCTTGTTACTTGATAGTGCCTGGATTTGACATTTGCACAGAAATCTTTAATTCATGTTAGCATGTTTTACTATCTGGAGAATTCGCGCATGAAGACAATTTTATTTTTTAAATTCAGCAACTTAGTATTTAACTGAGATTATCCTGCTTCTCTAGTACTTTACATTAACCAAAAGAAATGACTAATGACAATTTCAACACTCTACCTTGAAATATCTTTGGCCTTATTATTCAGTATATCAAGTACATTTTCTACTTTCATTGTTAACACAAGTTACAATACTGAATTTCCATAAATACATAACAATAATTCCCTGATAATCCAGTTATAAAATAACAATAACCCTCAGGAGAAGCCTCCTCAAAGTTTTCCATTTCTTTTCAAGACCCTTCCATTTCCACTCATCACTCAGTCCCAAAGCAACTGTCAGGTGATTTGGATTTTGTTTGGCAATACCCCACTTCTGATAACAAAATCAGTATGAACTCATATTTGTGCAACCAATATCTCCAAAACACTGGCTTATCCCACAATAATTATCTCTTGTAATTCTGTGGGTCATGAATTCAGAAAGCCATCATCATTGGGTAAAAAAGCCATCATTTGGGTTCTCGTATGCAATTTCACTCTCCTGTACACTAGAGATTCAGTCATCTGGAAGCCAATTCTTATTGAAAAGAAAGGGCAAATTCAGGGGACACAACCAAGAGCCTAGAGGTCATAGGTAATCATTTCAATGGAATTTTAGTCAAGGGACTGGCAGCATATCCAGACTGGGATTCAGAATGCTTTGGGATAGTCAATCTTGTGTACTTCTCATTTTGTCGGTTTGGAACAGGAGGGTCTGTGGTTGTTACCTTTGTCAAAGATATCATTTATGTTCACCAGACAGGAAATCAGGTACTATTTGCTTTAATTCAAAAGCCTACAAATCAAGAACTATACTCAGTAAGTGTTAGTTAAGGAGTCATATTCATATTTGAACCAGAGTTAGATCCCTGACCTGGAGTATGAGCCAATGCAGAAATAGGTGAGATGTTATGGAACCTCAAGAGAAGGTAAATATTGCACTTGGAAGAATGAATAACTAGAGAAAACTATGACTGCAGTCTTCCAGATCCTCACCTCTTCAGTTTCTTAGTTTCTATTGTCAAAAGAATAGGACAACAGTAATAGTACTTGATTCCCAAACCTACATCACAGAAGGTATTTCTGTTTCTACCTTAGCCTCTTGGATTTCTCACTCTGGAAGAAGTCAGACACGATGTCACAAGAGCATTCAAGCAGCTCTGAGGAGAAGTCCACATGCAAAAATGTAGAACTCACAGTGACCTCTTGAGTCACCTTGAAAAAGGAGCCCCTGGCCCCAGTCAAGCCTTCAGATGACAACAATGCACAAAAAACCCTGAGTGAAAACTTCCCAGCTGAGCCCTTCACAGATTTTGAACCCACTAAAAACATAAGGAATAATGAATAATTACTACTATTTTGACCAAGTTTTAGAATTTGTTACACAATCATAGTAGCTTATTCAGAAATAAAAGACTAATTAAATGTTGACAACAATTATTCAGAAGCAAAAAAATGTAATAAAAGAATAAATTAATTTTTGTAGCAGAAAAGTTATAACAAAAAAATGAAATTTGATGAGAGATATTGTGACTCAATAGGAAAATTATATGTATCTTACATTTTTTTCAGTATTAGACATTAATACAGCACCATAAATAAGATCACTCAAAAAGCATAAGTGGTAACTATAGACTAGACATTAGCAGGTACAATTAACCTAGAATTTCATACAAGTATCACACATACTAACAAAGTGTATAGAATCCAATAAAAAGCCTACATATATCTAAAACTGCATACTTCACAAAGGGTGACCATGCTGTATGATTTAAAAATGCAAGCAGTTAATCTTACTTATCAGTTAAAAAAAATTTTTTTTTTAAAAATCCGAGAATTTCTTTTAAATGAACTGGTATTTACTATAAACATAGCACCAAAAGTTTGTTTACTCTTATTTTGCCCGCAACAGGCAACATGTATTAACCTATCCAACATTACATATAAACTAATTGTAATTATTACAATCCATATAATTTAGCTGATTTTTTTTTTAAATTACACTCAAGCAACACCTTTCCATATGGCCAATTAGTAGAATCATAAAATGCAGCAAATATATGATGCTGTATTGAACATCTGTGTTGGTTATCCTATGGGAATTTTTAATAAAGGACCAAGCAGCATATTGATGTTAATTCTACGTTACCGGGACTTTAAATAAAAAACTAAAATAAATAGCATCCATTAAACTGATCATACTGTTGTAACTCAAATTGTGTTTATTATGCTAATGGAACATGAAATTAAGAAAAAGACCTTTATGCCAGTGGAATTAATTAATGAGCTTTATGAAGGCATTGGGATGTAATTTATTTCTAGATAAGTAAGTCTAATTTGCAGTTCCATGGGTCTCTGCAATGCTGATTGTAATAGTTATTCCTGCAGATGTGCTGCTCACAGCATGTCTTTCCATTAGAACTGAACACCTCATTATATAAACTGTACCTAATTAAACATAATACAGTGGTGACTTGTTAAACTGGCCTTTTTAAGTCAGCAGCTGCCTAAGCTAATAATACTGTACACAAGATTTATATCATCTTCCCTATAATACTGATATTAAAATATACTGCCCAAGGGATTGATAACTAATTTACCAGTATGTAACAGGTACATTTCTGATTCTGTGATAAGAGATTAAAGACCAGCAGCCCATAAAAATAAAATGAATTCAGTCCATTTGGAACTCAAGCTGACTTGGGAAACTTTATTAAAACTATATACTTTTTTAAAATATCAGTAAAATAGTCATGAAAAGAAAGTGAACATTAGAAGTAAAAAATAAAAAACAAATTTGAAATATCTAGAGGTCCTTCAGGTATTTTTCCAAGTGCACAGAATTTTCTTTTCTGACTCAACATGTTGCAGTTACATTTGTCACTTAGAGTCACATCTGTATATGAAATATGGCATTTTTCACTTAGAGATAAGGAAAGTACTTGTAAGACTAGATCTTGCTCAGGGTAACTGGGTTTTAAACTGGCATTCATAACAAAACACTATCATATTACTGCTCCTCTTAAGTGCTGGCTAGAAAGATGAAAGTATAGTCATCAAGCTTCAGTTAAATAACACAAAGTAAAGGTTATACAAAAATATGTATGTTAAAAATCTTCATCTTCACATTCAATTTCAGCATTTCCACATTTCATTCTTCAACACTCAACTCAGGCCCGAAATATCTGAAAATCTGTGTTTGACTCAAGTCAGTTTATTTTAGGCCTCTCTTATACTTCCTAAGCATCACTGCTTCTCTCATTATTGCAGATATAATACTATGTTAGTAACGTTCAGAATGTGCCTATATCCTCACTTTTCCCCACCAATAAATTATAAAACAAGAGTTTGTGTGTGAGTGTATGTGTGTACGGTTGTTTGTATAAACTCTTTATCAGGGCCCGCCTTGGTGGCACAGTGGGTAAATGCAGCACTAAGAAGCTAAAGCCACTTCAGCATGAGTTTGATTCCTGGCCCTGGAGGTGACCCACATGGCACAGCAGACCTCTCCTGACCCGCTGCTCCCCTCAGGAGTATACTTCATCATTTGGCCTGTTATGCCCCCTACTTTTTCTCTGGAGAATCCTTTCACCACCCCTGTACCTCTGACCTGTATCTCAATTCTGTATGCATAAATAAATAAATTAAAAAAAAAAAAAAACTCCTAAACAGAATGTAGAGTTGCTAAATATTTGTCAATTTAATTCACTGATGGACAGGATTAAAACCAAAGATCAATTAATTCATGATCCAAATATTCCACACTTCTAGAAAAAGGAACTCTCCTGCACTGCTGGGGGAATGCAAACTACTACAACCATTATGGAAAACTGTTTGGAGGTTCCTCAAACTGCTAAACATGAAGCTTCCCTACGACCCAGCAATCCCACTCCTACGTATCTACCCAAAAGACACAAAAACACTGATTGCAAAAGATACCTACACCCCCATGTTTATTGCTGCTTTATTTACAATTGGAAAAACATGGAAGCAGCCCAAATGCCCAAAAGTAGATGACTGGATTAAAAAGATGTGGTACATAGATACAATGGAACATTACTCAGCAACCAAAAAAGAGAAACATATGTCCTTTGCAGCAACTTGGATGAAGCTGGAAAAGATCATGCTTAGTGAGATAAGCCAGAAAGAGAAAGAAAAATACCGGATGGTTTCACTCATAGCAGGAGTATAATGGACCAGGCGAGAAAATAACAAGAATAATGAACAACCATATACCAGAGACATTTTTGGGGGGTGGAGTGGGGAATGGGATCAAAAACAGGGGGGCGGGGGGGATGGTAGGGAGGGAAGTGCACAGGATTATGGTGATGGCACACGGGTGACTTGGTGATAGGAAACCCACGGGGATTACAATTGAGATGGGAAAAAAATGTACAAAATGATGTAAAAGTAAACTGTTATAAAATAAAAAATTCCACACTTCAGCCCTCTCTAGTGGTTCAGTAGGTTAAAGCACAGAACTAAGAAGCTAAAACCACTTCAGCATGAGTTCGATCCCCACCCTGGAGGTGACCCACATGGTGCGGCAGACCTCTCCTGACCCTTCCATTGCTCCCCTCAGCAGTGTATTTCTTTAGTCAACCTGTTATGCTCCCCACTCTGTCTCTGGTGAATCTTCTCACTGCCCCTTCTTTCCATTGCTACTTCCAGATTATCTCACCTGGAAGCCACCTCCATTTAAAATACATATTCAGGTCAATAAAGAGTCTTTATCATCTACTAGAATTATTGCAACATGTCTATAGGGCTATTTTGCAACATTTAAATATAAGGCATAGTAAGTTTTGATAGTTATGAAGATGACTAAGATGTCATGACACTGACAAAGATGTGTGTGTTTGAAACAGGTATTTTTAACTTCTGTTTTATACAATTCTCAATGTATGAAGAATATTAGAGTCGCACTTGAAAGATTATAAAATTTCTTAAATGTGAAAAATTGATTGAACATAATTGACATTAAGAGAAAGTAAATTTCATATTGCCAAAATCAGAATTAATGTTATTTAATTTTAGATATTCTAGCTTGAAGTTAATTTTCCTATTGTTCTATTACTGTTGGCCTTCTCTAAAGAGGAAGCAACAGGGAATGATGGAGAATGATGGAAGGGGTCAAAGACATGATTGAATCCTATCTTATTAGTTACGCAACTTTTAGAACTTTTAGAATTTTTTCAATACTTGAGCTTCAATTTTCACATCTGAAAATGAGATCACAAACTACTTTGCAGCTATTGTGAAAGTTGAAATTTACATATATACATATATATGTATATGTATATATATTTATATATATATATATATATTTATATGCTAGCCTATAGATCTTAATTTTGAAGGGTATGAATAGTTCAGCTTTGAAATGTAACCTGAGAATAACATTATTATTTTTATAACATGGTACATCTAGATTCTTTAGAGGGTCAGGACTGTTCTACTATCCAAAACAACTGAGCTCTCAAGCTGTGGTTATGCCAACAACCTCTGAATTTAAGAACACAACTCTTCAAATATCAGGGACAGCATAGCTATATGTTAGGCATCAGACTCACAAAGTAAATTATTACCCATTCATGATTCATTCATTCCACCCATAATTCATTCAGTTGCACATCAGGCCTTTTGTTCTACAGAAAAAGAGTGCACATATAACAATTACAATACAAATTTTTCCCAACCCTCTCCAAAATGTTAACAATGAGGTTACATGAAGAGCAACACCCCAAATTTCACTGTCATCTTTGCATAATGCTTGAATCAGCCTTCAGTCAGTTTCTTCCACTTATTTCTGGGAGCCCTGAGGATTGTTTCACATATCCTCATAAATGTCATGTTTTGTACATTCTGTCCCTTCTCTTCATCCTATACCTCGCTTTCTCACTTGAAGATTTTAATCAGCATTTTTACAGTGTCATCCTTAAAAACTAATATTCGTGACCTGGGAATGCACCCAATGCACCCAAAAATACAAATACCAAAGCACTAAGGTGATACTGTATTATATTAAAATCTTACTAAACTAAAATCTCTCTAGATGTTTTATGACATGGACAGAATGTACCATTCCACCATGCTATCATCCAGGCCCTAAAATTGCGCTGCTCTGCCTTCACAGCTTAGATTCTCTAGAAAACTAATCTACTCCTTTCCCTAAGAACTGTGTGCAATCCTTCTCTGATTCCACATTCCACTGTCCCAGACTACCCCCAACAGAAACTCTTTGGATATCCCTTTCATATAAATTAACTTATACAAATCACCAACAAGTAGCATAGGCTCTACCAGTGTATCACATATGCATGGAAAAATCATGCATGGAAAAGTCAATCATAATACAACCAGCACCTTGAATATAATAAATAAAATGTATTTCATTTCATGTACCCGAAAAGACTCAATGAAAAGTGTAATGGATTAGAGAAGCTAGTCCTATAAGGGTCTTCTAGACCTAAGACACACCAGCTGGAAACAAAATTGGTAGGTGAATCTCTTAAAGATTTGTCAGAGAGTAGTAAGAGATTGATCAAAGAAAATCAAAACTACAAGATGTGGAAGTGTACAGTCAATCTTTGTTAAGGACCTTGTCATCAGGACTCAAGCTGTTTCCCATGTCCACCTAAAGGGAAAATTGATGTATTTTAATCCACATCCAGAAGTGTCTGCAGTAACTCCTCCTGTGGAAAACTAACGAGTGAATTAACTAACTAGTGAATTCTTCTCGAATCAATTTTCAGATTCTCTAAAACAAGAATACTTTATAGGTATCTTTGGAGATTAAGAACAGAAAATTGAATACTGTAAAAAGATCAAAGCGAAAACATGACTAACTTAAATTTCAGCACTCAGAAGTGTATTATTGCTATCTTAAATTTATCCATTTGTCTCCAATTTCACAGCCACCATTTTTCCTAAGTCATTCCTGTTCTCCATATGAACTGCTCCAACAACCTCCAAATTACTGACGTGCATTCTCACTTGTATTCATGTTTTTATTTCACCTACCTATTCTCATCATTCTTCAAGTTTCAACATAAATGTCTATCCCTAAAAACCTTCCCAGACCACTCTTATCCTAGATAGAGAATCATATGTTACACAAAATAATACCCCCCAACCCTGGTCTCTGGAAATTAAGACTATGTTATATTACATAGAAAAGAGACGAAGAAGATTAGCCATGTTGCTAATCAGCTAACCATACCAAGGAGGTTAATCCAGGTGATTCCAATGTAACTACAAGGGCACTTAAATAGGAAAGAAAGAGCAGAAGAGGAGTTTAGAGTAAAATATGAAAAGGTTGCATCATGGCTAGTTTGTAAGATGGGAACAAGGAACCACCGGAAAGAATGCAGATGACCTCTAGAAGTTGGATGAGCAAGAAGATTGATACTCCCCTAGAGCATCCAAACATCTGCACTTTAGTCTAGTGAGATATTTTGGGCTCTTGACTTCCAGAACTGTAATATTATAAATCTGTATCCTTTAAAAAACTATGTAGTAATTTTTAAAAAAGATTTATTTATTTGTGCATATAGAACTGGGGAACATTTCAGAGGTGCAGGGGTGGTGTGGTGAGAGGATTCACCAGAGACTGAGTGGGGAGCAAAGCAGGCAGATCAACAAAATACACTGCTGAAGGGAGCAGTGGGCAGGTCAGGAGAGGTCTGCTGGTCATGTGGAATCAACTCCAGGGCAAGGATCGAACTCACACTGAAGCAGCTACAGCTTGCAGTGCTGCATTCTAACCCACTGCACCACCAGGGAGGGCCCCATAGTAATTTCTTATAGCAGCAAAATAAAACCAACACATCCCTTTATTATAAATTTCCATGGGACAAGTTTGTGTGAACGTGTCATAATTTTAATGACACTAATTATATGGTCAATGTCTGTCTCCATCCTTGGAAAATATATTATTTCCAGTCTGTCCTGTGTCCTGCTCATAACAGGCTGAGCACATTACCTAGAATATAGAACACTCCCTATAAATATACGTTAAATTATATGTGTGACATTCCTTAGCCCTGCAAATCATATTTCCGTCCTATAAAACAAAAGTAATTGCTCTCCGAGCAAGCCTAATCCAATCCGAAAATCTGAGATTTATGTGACTAAATGATATGATTTAAAGTCTTTATTAAAACATTATAAAGACACACATTTTAATTTGCACACATTAAAAGAATGAAAAGGATAGGCAAAGAAGATCTAACACACTTAAGATTCCTTGGAGAAGAAAATAAAAACAAAGTTCTATAGGAAAAAATACTCTAAGCTGAAATAGTCTTTAAAATTATTTAAAGTATTTTTTTCTGAAATAAAAACAATAAAGATTTGAAACTACAGCTTCAAAGAACACACTGTGCCTCTGAAATATCAATTTAGGACAACAAATTAGGGTTATTTTCCTAACTGAAATATTCAATCCTATCATTGCCTATGTTCTTAAGAATTGGGAGTCTCAAAGTAGAAAAAAAAATACTATTGTAAGAAAAAGAACATTAAGTAAAAGCCATTTAGTTTTGAATTATATTGGGCAATATTGCCATAAATTCATAGATAATTAGACTTTTTAGGTATATATTTTTTCTAGAATCCATCCATTGAAAAGGAATATCAACAGCAATCAACTCAAAATCAGTAATTGTGAATAACTAGCACCTATACTTTAGCATCAGTTTATCATTTCCCTCTGAAAGAAATTGACTTTTTAAATAGCAAATTTCAGGTCAAGGATAATAAATACTCAAGGCTAACTGAGAACACCTTAGCATATCAGATAGCAAGAAAACTATCCTTAGAGTCTTTATAATTTTGGTATTTGATTATAAATAATATAATTATATACATTGACATGACATTAATATATATATCAATATTAATTATCTCCTATCTAACATGCATATATAATGTGATATAATTAATGGCATTAATATAATATATATTGCTGGAATGTCCAGTGGTCCAAAGATGAGAAAAAATTGAATTTAACAAGATTCAGATAGCAATGGACTGAAATTAATGAACTGTGATTACTTTCATGAGTTTATAATATTTATAAACAAGATAATTTTTATTGACAAGGAATCAATTTATTATCTTGAAAACAAAATAAAAGGAAAGTAACAACCCTGATTTCCCTATGTGATTTGTTTCAATAAGAAATCAAATAATAGATGAAGGGCAATATCTCCTCATAAAATCATTTCAGCTAATAAATAAAACCAACCTGATAGAATTATAATATCACCATTTTGCAACTTCTGATAAATTAATGGAACCAGATAGTAAACATCAATGGTAATTAATAACTACCTTAAAGGAGTAAAAGTTAAACATTATATACCTCCTGGTGAAGAAAATGTACCACTGTAATATTGCCAACGAATTAAATCTAAACTCATCAAATTCATCCTCTGAATATGCTAATTTGCAGGAAATGCGGAAGACAGAGAATATGGAGAAGTGTGTTATGAGTGTGTAGTAAGTAATACCCAAATCATGGGAAACTCTACAAGTCAAATACACAGGTTCCTTGCTAAATTGTGAAGGACAAATAAACTGTAAATCTGTAACTGTAGGCTCAAAGAGACTTAAACAAAAATTCATCTTTTAAATATGCAAAACTACACTAATTTTATGTGGAGAAGCGGTAATACCATCAAGTTCAAAGGCATATAAACAATAAACAGCAAGATAACGGTTGCTTTTGGAAGGTGGGAGACCTGATTAGAACAAGGAACTAGAGTAGCTATAAACATTCTCTTTCTTATCCCTGATGGTAGTTATGATAATTTGGTAGTTATAATTTTTTTGCACCATTTTTAACACCTATATTTTACTTTACAATAATTTTTTTTAATTGTAACTGCAGTCTCTAGGTATACAGACAGCAGAGAAACAGAAAAATAACTTTTTACTTCCTGAATTATCTTGCCAGGTGTCTTGCTAGACAGTATGACCAGAACCTAATAAAATTTTTAACTAATGAAAAATTAGTTTTTCAGTCTGCAGTCCGCCTTTCACTGTGTCTGCTGCACCCCAACCAGCCCCTTCTCGTCACCCCACTGTTCCAGCCCGGACCCTGGCAGCCCCACGCACCTGTTCCTCGCAGCCTTATGCTAGGCACAGTCCAGGACACACAGCTGAAGCGACTATGAAGACCGAAGGAAGCTTCAAGATGGGCTTCAGATGCGGCAGATATCACTGCAGCCTCCGTGAACCCCAGGAAAGGGGGCTGTAAGCAGACCCGCCATTTCAAATCACTGCGAACACTATCACAGCCTGGTGAGCCCCAGAAAAGGACCAGAAAGCAAATTTGTCCTAACAGGGCTCCGCAGACATCACCTCAGCTTCCGTTAGTCTGGGGCAGGACACAGAAGCAGACCCGCCACAGCAGGCCTCGGGCAGACATCAGCAAAGTCTCTTAAGCTCCCGTAAGGGACCAGAACCTGAACTTTCACGGTGAAAACGGAGCTGCAGGGTTGCGCTACCGTGGAGTGTGATTGGGTTGAAAGGTCTGCGGCTGTGGGTGTAGTCCGTAGCCAGGCCCAGCTCTGGTGGCATCCGGCTGTCTCAGGGAGGAGCGTCTAGCCTGGCAATTGCTTCCAGGCGTGCACAACCACCTAGTCTGACCCGACCTCATTGGAGTAAGTGGTATCTGAATGCGCAGGCCCGGTTTCCCTGTTGATATTGCACCGGAATTGAAAAAGGACCAAGCTGATTGGTGCTTGACTAGCGTCAATCAAACAAGATGATAAACGGCCCCACCTGGCTTGAAATACAAGGGCTATAAATTGAGGTTCCTGTAGAGTTAGGATTCATTCAGACTTGCAGATTTAGACCTTGGGATTCAGATTCTTCAGGGATAATTGTCCCGCCCTCCAGAGGAGAAATTTGTAAACTTTGGGATCTCCGCATCAGATCTTCACTTCAAGCTGCTTCCTAATGGCTGCAGTGGCCTCTGGCCCTATCTCAGCATCATCAGCTGATGGGCACCATTTGCCAGTACTGGTTGGCCTGTGCCCGGTGTCTCCAAAAGGCTGTTAGTTCAAAAAGGACTGTAACACCAGCGCTTGTACTTTGGCACCGTCAACAATGCTGACCTGTGTCCAGCCACCTGAGAGCTGGCTATGGCTTCTGATCCACTGCCACCACCTCTGGCACTGTCCCAACTGGTGTCTGGCACTGGCCAACCTGGTCTTCAAATAGATGTTGCTGGTTTTTATGGTGCTGCCTCTGTGGGTTGAATATTGATACATTGCTTGCCAGCTTCTCAAGGCCCTCTGGGAAGGGATGGTGCCATCTCGAACAAGAGGCCTGTATTTTTGAACTATTAAACACTGCGGATACTATCTGGGGTGAGACAGCTGGTCATTTGCAGCCTTAAAATTCTTTCCTTTTCCCAGTAAACCCTGTTGTTGCATCATGAGTCTGAGGAGTGGGGTCTTGCAATTGTGAGCATGTAGGTGAGATCACAGAGGGTGACCTAACCTCTAGCCCTGCCACTGTCTTAGGCATGGTTTTAAGTACTGTCCTTTGAATGCTCTTGAAACAGTAGGCCTCTGCAGACATCTTAGGATCTGAGAGCTCAGGGTCAAGGCCTGCAATCATACCTACCAAGGTAAGCCCCTTGCCGTCCTCAGTGAATTCCAGGAAGTGTCCGGGAAAAAGAACTGCCACTGAGTATGCAGATCTCTGTAAGCCCCAGGACACAGTGAAATCTGACTCTGTGGTGGTGGGCCAAACACTAAACTCAGCAAGTCCCAGAGGAGACTTGGAAGCAACCCTTGCCAAAATAGGGTGGCAGACTTTAGTGAGCCCCAGGGCAGGACTGAGAAGCAGGCCCACCATGCTAGACCCCCACAGACCACAGCAAGCCCAGAAGAGGATCCTGGAAGCAACCTGTTCTCCTGGTAAACAGTGGGACAGGCCCAGCTGAGAGAATCAGACATAACTGGCCTCAGCAGAGGCAACTGCAGGGCCTGGTCTCCACAGGCTGTCTCAGAGCAGTGACACTGTTCAAGGGATGATAGTCTCTTGAAAGAGGGGAAGAAACCTTGTTGAAGAACTGGGGTATTCCACACAGACTGGGTCCCTAGTACAGATAACAGTCGTGTAGGCATTATGCTCTGCACTTCCCCTGCCCACCCTCCGGGACTGGTGCCTATCCAATTAAAAAATGTTTAGAAGAACTAAATATTTCTGCAAAGAAGACATACAGATGGCCAATAGGTACATGAAAAAAAAAATGTTAATCATGCTTTACTTCAAGGAAAATACAAAACAAAACCACAATGAGATATTAACCTCACACCTGTAAGGATGGTCTTTATCAAAAAAACAGAAAGAGGCCCTCCCTGGTGGCGCAGTGGGTTAAAGCACAGCACTAAGAAGCTAAAGCCACTTCCACATGAGTTCGATCCCCGTATGCCCTGGAGGTGACCACATGGCGTGACAGACCTCTCCTGGCCCGCCCGCTGCTCCCCTCAGCAGTGTACTTGTCGATCTGCCTGTTCT
>NW_004567109.1:54759505-54798241 GCF_000260355.1 Condylura cristata
AAAAAAAAAAAAAAAACCAAAGAAGTATTGGTGAGGGTGTAAGAAAACGGAACATTTGTATATTTGTGGAGGGGAATGATGGGAGGAGGGGGGAATATTGACTTAGGCAGCCACTACAGAAAATAGTGAGGAGGTGTCTGAAATTTAAAAAAAAAAAAAAAATAGGTCTACCATATGATCCAGTAAATGCACTCCTTGATATCTATCAGAAGAATACAAAAACACTAATTCAAAAAAAAAAAAAACATATGCATTCCTAGTTCATTGCAGCACTATTACTCAGCTGTAAGGAAAAAAATGTGGAAATCTTGCCATTTGCAACATTAACAGAACTGGAAGGGATTATGCTAAGCAACATAACTCAAAAGAAGAAAGGTAATTACAGAATTATTTCACTCTATGTGCAATATAAAGAAACAAAACAAAGGTACAGATAAAACCACCAAAGCAAACCTTTGGATTATGACTGAAGCTACTAAATGTTGGGGCGGAGTGGGTGGGGGGGCATGGGGTTGGTGAGTGGAAGAAAAGAATGGAAGAGGCCCAGTAGAGTAGGCCTACCTGCTGTAGTAGGTTTTTCTTTTAACTTTGCTCGTGAACATAGCATGGTAACATGCAATTGAAGAGGTATGCACTTGTACGACTAAATTGTGTAACCAGGTTACCATAGTCTGAAAGAAAAAGTGAACTAGTGGTATATACATCATTCTGGGTGAATCTCAGTAAATTACACTCTGTGGAAAAAAGCCAGTCCCAAAAGGTTACTTGCTATTTGATTCCATTTATATAACAATCTTGTAAGACCAAATTATAAAAAATAAAGAAATGAACAGCAGATTAAGAATCTTCAGAACTAAGGACAGGAGATGGAAATGTGACTATAAAAGGGATTCTTGCCATGGAAATGCTCTGTATTTACTCTACCAATGTCACTATCCTGGTTGTGATGGTGTATGGTTTTACAGGATGTTACCATTTAAAATAAACTGGTAGAGAGCCCTCCCTGGTGGTGCAGCAGGTTAAAGCACAGCACTAAGAAGCTAAAAAAAGCCACTTCAGCATGAGTTCAATCCCCAGGCCCAGAGGTGACCCACATGGCCCGGCAGACCTCTCCTGACCCTCCCGCTGCTCCCCTCAGCAGTGTACTTCATCAGTCTGTTCTGCTTCCTTCTCTGTCTCTGGTGAAGCCTCTCACCACCCCTCCACCTCTGGCCTGTACCCCAGTTCTGTATGCATAAAATTTAAAAATTTTTAATTAAAAAAATTTAAATAAACTGGTAGAGACTGCATTATTTCTTAAACTGCATGAGAATTACAATTACCTCCAAACAAAAGTTTAAGTTTTAAAAAGGCTAAGGTAATAGAACAGTTAGTTCTGTTTTTAAAAAAGTCACACCACTAAGAAATGCAGAATTAAAGGAGCTTAGCAAAGCAAAAATGACCAGAAAGTCAGTCAGATCGACACGGAACAGAAGACAAGGCCAGAAAAAATGTATTCACAGTGTTGTTGCCAAGAAGTTAGTCTTGCTTTTTCAGCCTCAACTCACAGGGGTGAAGGACAAGACCGATTTGTGGATAACCTGGAGGCTGCAGCTGCTGAAACTTAAAATTAGTGAGTGCAGAGACAAAAAGGATTCAGGTTTCTAATAGAGGAATTTCCTTGACAGGTGAAAATGTTGTGAACATCTTTAAATTAAGTCATAAAATAATAGGGATTGATGATACCTCTTTTTGGTAAGGTTGTCAATAAGTATTTAGTATTCAATGTGTAAAATATGTCCAGTTTAAGTAGAGTTACCAGGAAGTAGATACAGAGCAATGCTGCACCCAAAAGAGTAATAGATGGAGGGAAGGTAAATGTAGGTATGGAGGGAAGGTAAATGTAGGTATGCGTATATGAATAGGTAAATAGATGAAAGGTTGCTATAGATGGAAATGAAATTTTGCATAACAGTTACCTGTAATATTAATTTATTAAGTTTTTATTTTTTTTAATTCTTAGGACCAATGTGCTTAAAGAATAAAAGCCAAGGCAGGTTCTTCCGCACTATTAAATCCTTGGGACCCCAATCAACTCCCCCCGCCCATGACTTTCTTTTTTTAAGATTATTTTGATATACAGAACTGGGGTACAGGCTGGAGGTGCAGGGGTGGTGAGAGGATTCACCAGAGACAGAATGGGGAGCAGAACAGGCAGATCAAAGAAGTACACTGGGGCCCTCCCTGGTGGCGCAGCGGATTAAAGCACAGCACTGAGAATCTAAAGCCGCTTCCGCATGAGTTCAATTCCCGCCTGCCCCAGAGGTGACCACATGGCGTGGCAGACCTCTCCTGACCTGCCCGCTGCTCCCCTCAGCAGTGTACTTCGTCCATCTGCCTGTTCTGCTCCCCACTCTGTCTCTGGTGAAGCCTCTCGCCGCCCCTGAGCCTCTGGCCTGTACCCCAGTTCTGTGTGCACAAATAAATAAATCTTTTAAAAAAAAAAAAGAAGTACACTGGTAGGAGAGCAAAGGGGGGGTCAATAGAGGTCAGCTGAGCCATGTGCGGGGCTGGGGATAGAACTCGCACTGAAGCGCTGGGGCTAGCTTGCAGCGCTGCGTCCTAATCAGTTGACTTACCAGGGAGAGCTTCCAGACATAACTTTTAGCTTGTTTACAAGGTAGGGGGTCTAGTGGGTTACCATTTGAGATTGCTTGAAAGACAAAGTCACAAATGGGTTCAAATCTTCATGAGTTTATATCATGTGAAATTTAACAACAGGAGATTTTTTTCTTCTTAATATTCTCATTTCCTAGTTTTAACTGAGACTAAAGACAAAATATCATAAACCTACAGTTGGATCTGAACCCTGTCCTACTTAAATAAGGAACTATCACTGTAGACACTGTCCAACAGAATTACTAATAGTTTTATATACTTATTTGAAATGATCTTAGTTCCATAGCAGTAGAAAGTTGAGGTTCACTCAAAACTAAGTTCCCAAAACATGTACAGCCTCAATATAATCAATTACTAAGCCCCATTCATAAGCAATTTAAATGTAACTGCTATGACATGAAATAAATTTTACATTGCCCTGGAAATACATGAAAATTAATATAGACAGAAAGTAGATTAGCTGTTGCCAGGATCTGGGAGGAAGGGGCAATGGATAGTGACTGCTAATGGATGAAAGATAAAACCGTTCCAAAATTAAATGGTATGATGGTTACACAAGTCTGTGAATAGACTAAAAGCCATTGAATTGAACATTTTAAAAGGGTGCATTCAATGGTATGTGAATTATATCTCAATAAAGCTGGTACACACACACACATAAATTAACAAGCATCCCTTTGCTTTCTACACACACAAATTAGAGTGATCATCCCTTTGCTTTCTCTCTATTGTTCTCACCCACTTTTTTCCTATTTTTATTCCCTTCTCCCTTGACCTGAAAGGTAATCAAATTAATTCTTTAAAAAGTCTGTTATGTGGGCTTTCTCTAAATATCAGGGCATGCATACAGTTATAAGAGGTTGCATCCTTTTATTTTACTTACTGCAAATTAGAGCTTTGGGAATTTGTCATGCAAATTTATGCAAAATAAGAATATGAGTATGTTACTATTTCAATTCAGAGACAAGAGCACTGTCACTTTAAAAAATAGAACAAACCTTCCTCACTGTTATCTTTCTGATTTCAAGAAATAGCAACTATCTCTGATTAAAGTGCCTTCTCACTGTTATATGTATTTCTAATAGACATTAATAGCACATTACACATATTACATCCATTAAGTGAAACACATATAGGCAAATTTGTGTGCTGCGTGTAACGAATGAAGCATACATGATAGCATACTTGATTAAAATACTGAGTAAAAGAGTTTCTATTCAAGAAGTCTCTAGTACAGATATCATTTAGTTTATGTATATATAAATTATATTAACTGCTTTGGTTTCTAAGTGCTTAAGTGTGATGCTACAATGATTTTCAGCAACATTCACCTCTATTACATTTCTCAAACCACTACAGATTAGATATATCTTCAAAACATAAATGTAACACCAGAATTCTATCTTATCTTTTCATGACTGCTATCTATAAACTGAACACTTGGATAATGTTTTCTAAATCCAAACAAGACTACTACAGTTTTTGAGTTAGAAGTTGAAAGCTATAACTGGGCTTTAATTGAATTCCCTCTCTATATTCCCTCTGATTATTTGAAAGGAATATCACACTTTACTTATGGCTAGTGCTTAAATCTTAAACACTTTATTTGCATTTGCTTCAAGGCCAGAGATTTATTGAAACAATATCAAAAAACATTTTTTAAACTTTAGTAAATACAGTGTCTCATTTTACAAAGCAAAATACTCAAAATTTGTGCCAGTTATCCTGTGGTTTGTAAAATCTGGTATACAGTATGCTTAGTGAGTGAAGCCAAATCATTGGGATAGAAAATACAGTCCCAAGTTAATACATTACTTTACCATCTAGCATTTATCAAACATGTAGAGGCAAGTAGGAAAACAGCTAAATATGTTTGACATTTTAAGGTAGAAAATATACTGGAACATTTTCTTAAAGTTAAATATCTTTCTCTAAATAAATTAATTCTTACTTTTTAAAAAGGAGGAAATTTTTTGAAAATAAAAATAATTTTAAAATATAAGAAAAGTCTGTCTGTGCTTACTAGAGAGATATGGAACATAGTCACACTATTACTGTCCCTTTCACTTATGTGTTATACAGAGATATTGAAAAAGTAGAATTTGAAATAGGTATGCCAAACAATGTTAGCATAAAACCATGGTGATCCATTACCTTGATTGCTCATGCTGCAGAGCTATATATTATAAATGGTTTGATCCAGTTACAGACATTCCAATTAGTAGCATTAGGCAATAATAAAGTTCATGAATACTTTCTCTTTTTCTTCCTTTACATTTTGTATTTACTTCATTTTCATTTCCAGAAGTTTCCTCTCTTCATGTGTATAATTTTAACTAAATTTCCACACTTAATCTACCAAAGAACTTATAACAGTGAAGAAGGGTGCATGTCACTACACAAATATGCAATCTTCTTCTAATGAGTTATTTCTCATTTTGTAATAATCTTATATCAAACTTAAAGCATAAACTAATCATCATGCTACCTTCTTATAGCCTAGATGCTGGCTATGAATATCTCTTCTATGGCAAGCAGTATTTAAACTGTTTGCTATTTTATATTGTCAGAAATATTTCTTCACCACAATCACAACCTGCTAGAATGTTCTTCCATGAGGGCAGGAGCTCTGCCTCCCTAACCTTTGTACTCCTATCAACTAAAAGAGTCTGGCATATGCCATGAGTTCATTACATATGCACAAAATAAATTAATGATGCCCCAGTGAATTAATAAATGAAATTCATATTGATCATTGTATCTAAAATATCTCATGCAAATACTTGATATTTGAATGCATAGGGAGAAAGCATAGAATGGCTGTGTTAAAAAAATTTTTAATTACCCAATATAGGTAAAAATGGACAAAAAATGAAAGAGAAACTCTCATCTACTACTGGCGCAAATTTCAATTGATAAATAACTGGAAGACAAGTTATAATATACATTATAAACTGTCTATCCAGGACCTACAAGTTTATCCTAAGAACATGATCTGCAAATGTTGCAAACGTTCATTAAAAAAGATAATAGTTGTGGGTCCTCCCTGGTGACGCAGCAGGTTAAAGCACAGCACTGAGAATCTAAAGCCTCTTCCGCATGAGTTCGATTCCCGCCTGCCCCGGAGGTGAACACATGGCTGGCAGACCTCTCCTGACCCGCCCGCTGCTCCCCTCAGCAGTGTACTTCGTCTATCTGCCTGTTCTGTTTCCCACTCTGTCTCTGGTGAAGCCTCTCACCGCCCTTGAGCCTCTGGCCTGTACCCCAGTTCTGTATGCACAAATAAATAAATCTTTAAAAGAAAAAGATAATAGTTGTTCATAGTAATAAAAATTGGAATGATTTGTACCTCCAAAAGCGATGAAGTGGCTAATTCAATTACAGAGTATGTGTAGAGTGGAATACTATGCAGCTATTGAAAATTGTCAAAGAGTATTTAATAACATGAAAATGATGTTCTGGAAAGACTAGTAGTTTAAAAAATCACAAATTGTAGTGTGTTTCTTCATGAAAAGGATTGAGAAATACTTTAAAATGCTAATGATACTTATTTCTTGGGAGTGGGACTACAGGTGATGAATATTTTCAACACTTTATTATTGTTCTTTTTCAAAACTTCCAAATTTCCTCTAATGAAAATATACTACACTGAGGTCAGGTGATTTTTTTTTAAGATTTATTTATTTATTCATACAGAACTGGGGTACAGGCCAGAGATGCGGAGGGTGAGAGGATACACCAGAGACAGAGTGGGGAGCAGAACAGGCACATCAACGAAGCACACTGCTGAGGGGAGCAGCGGGGGGGTCAGGAGAGGTCTGCCACGCCATGTGGTCACACAAGTACATATAGATCAGGATTATGTTTGGATTTCTACAGAATTGTCTTTAACATATTTATCTGCTTTCAAAAATGTATTTTCACTGCCTGAAAAGGTCAGTTCAAAACCACTTAATTACATATAGAAGGACTAGGTAAAGTTATAGCTGAAGCAATTGCTAATGCAGCTCACCAATATATTCTTGAGCATATTGCTCAAATGCTTAAAATGTGATTTAAAAAAATAGCTATCTAAAACATTTTATAACTGGCCAGCTTTTATGACAATTTAAAATTTTCCATATGGCCAACAGCTGATAGTATTATGCCAGCTTTAGTGTTCCTCTCCTTTTTTGTATAAATAAGTACTTTCAAAAAACAGATTTAAATAATTGAGAAGAAAATCATGAATTTTTAGAGTTCAAGTTTACATAGGACTTTGCAGCACCTAAACTAAACCTCTATAGTATATCTTTTATCTTGTTTTCCTCCCTAGTACCCATGTAGTTTTAACTCTGAAAATCTTGAAGCGGTATATTTAAAGTCTCTTTAATATTATTGATTCTTACATAACAAATTTTGTGCTAATGGCCTACCTCATTCTGAACTTCTGACTATTGAATCAAGACTGACATTTCAGTGATCCATGATGAATCATAATCTCCTCACTTCTAACCTACTTCCTTGCTTTTAAATGGGGATAAAAATGTTTGTATCAAGAAGATAGTAAGAGGATAAACTAAGCTTAGATGCAAGCAAACACTTAGTAATTGGTGAATCCCTGTACCAAAATTGCCCAAGATGTGTTGACAATCTATGGACCCCAGTTTGGCATGAAAACAGGATTCTGTGAAACTATTTCCATGTCAAAGAGTCACTGGTACATTAGCATACTAAACCTTTGATTCTCTAGTTTGTCAATGAGGTGGGTGGTTAAGGGTAAAAACATATTAGCATCACCTGGGAAACATCAGAAGAAATATGTAATCCCATCCCCACACACCCACATACCCAATAATCAGATCTGAAGTCATCCTTGAAGTAAGATACCTTTGGGGTGAGGCAAGTAAAGCTGTTTTTTAACAGTACCTAAAAACTTTTGATATATAGCCACATCAAGAGTATTTAAAACTATTCTATTTAAAGGTGATGATCTCTAAATTAATGTATATAGGCTTAACTTTTTAATTCTATTATTATCATTATCTGTGCTGATTTAAGTAATGTCCATCATAATATCTCACAAACACTACACTACCTTAGGAAACACTACACTCTGAAATTAGCATTATTGCAAGTATTGTTCACCACACTGGGCTGAGGAAACCTCCTGTTAAGAGAGGGTGTGGTCACTAAAGGTGAAATCCTATGTGGGACTCTGAAATGTGTCTGGAGGTTTCTGAAGATTGATAGATTTATTCTGACACTGGGCAGGTATGTAATCAAAACAAGTAAAGGAAAATATACAAGTGTATATCGATGGCCTTGGGAAAGAAAAACTTTCTAAAACAAAACACACATACATACATACATACCTCAGATATTGTCTATAGATGATTAAGTACTCCTATACAATAGGCAAGTCTGGTTTTCACAATTGTATTGTCAAAAAAGAAAATTAAATTCCATGGTTTTAATGTTCTAGTTATTCTTTCCTTCATTCACCAAATAATTATTGCATATCTTCTTTGTAACACCTTTAGAGGTGAGTTTTTTAGAGATATATGTACCATTTACTATTTTTTACGTAGAATTTCCTGCAGTGGTCATATTCTGCAATAGGAAATTTCAGTCAAAACGTTGAGCAAAATTTGAAATTATGATCTCTCTTTCAATTCTGCTCTTCCTACCCACTTCCTTCTTTACAGCATGAGACATCTAGCATTAAAAAAAAAAAAAAACTATTATCTACTTTCTGACCCAGATTAACACATAAGTACTCTCCCCCCACCCCCCCACCCCCATGATTAGTTAAACTTTCAGGTGAGAGCAATCTCAAAGTCTTAGGCATAATAGAAGTATGTTATAATTGATTTACTTTCTTTTCCAAAAGTAGATCATTTTTATTGAAAAAAAATCACTAAACTACACTGATATACCTAAATGTGATCAACACAGATTATCTGCCATTTTATAAGAATAGTGAGGAGGGAAGGAGGGTGATAAAACAGTTTGGAAACTTGCCTGTGAAGCAGATAGTATTTCCTGCGCATGACGTCTCTGAAGGAATCCTACAAGTACTCCTGCAATCTTCCAAGCACTCAAACAGTTTGCTCCTTGAGGTTTTTCTCCTACTGTGACCTGGAGTGGATTGCTTTGGAATACTGTCTGGGATTAGCTCAGTTTCTTAAATCTATAGGTCGGTCTTTTGTCAACCTTAAGAGATACTCAACAAATGCTTTCACTACTTCTCAGCCCCCCCTACGCCCTCCACTTGTTCTGGAATTTGGTTGATTTGATTGTCAAGTCTTTTGTTATTGTTTCATAGATCAGTGGGGTTCTCTCCATTATTTCCTAATTGATTTTCGCTATTGTTCAAACTGGGTCGTTTCTATTCTACTTTCAAGTTCACTGATTTTTCCCCCCTCTGCTCTTCGTTCTACTGTTGGAACAAAATTCAGTAAGTTTTTAGTTTTAGTTATCGTATTTTTTTATTCTAACATTTCTGTTTCCTTCTTCCTATCACTACCTCTTTGCTGATACTTCCCATTTTATCAAACATGTTCATAACTGCTCATGAAGCACGATGGTGGCTTTAAATTTTTCTTGTTCACAAACACTAACATCAATGCATCTTAATGTTGGTGTCTAGTCACTGTCTTATTCAAGATGAGATTCCCTAGTTGTTGATATGACAGGGGCTTTTTTATTGTATTCTGGACATTGTGAATATTATATGAGCTTTGGATATGATTTAAATCTTCTGTCTTTAACAGTCCTTTGATATTCCACCAGTTGCAAAGCGAGGAGCTTTATCTTTCTGCAGGGCGGTGGTAGTTTAGGTTCCCAGAGGATGAGGTACTCCACCACTGCTCTACACATGACCTTCACAAAGAGAGTCTCTGGCCTCTAGAAGAGGCCAATTCCAGATTTTGATTCAGTGTCCTAGGGACAACCACAGTGAGAAATGAAAGCAGTACCTCGTTACTTGTAGGAGAGAGGGAAGTCTAGGTTCTCATTCAGCTTTTGGTGATAAGGCCTCTGAGAATAAAGCCAGCATTTTTCCAATAGTGTTTTGGCTAGAATAAGGGGATTTGTTTTTCTCCTGCATGACACACATTCATTTGTGTGTGTGTGTATGTGTGTGTGTGTATGTGTGTGTGTGTGATATCATTTTATATCATTCTTCATTTTTGTACAATGTATACTTTTCCACCTTGATTGTAACCCACATGGAATTCCCACCTCCCATTCATCCGTGTGCCATCACCATAGTCCCTCGTGCTCTTCCCAGCCCTGTTTCGATCCTATTCTTCTCTACCTCCTATCCCCTGTGGAATGGTTTATAGTTGTTTGTTGAATTAATTTTTACTTTATTTCAATTTTTTTTTCCTGATCCCAGTAAGGCTATTATTTTATAAAAGTTTTCATTTTGCTGTGTTGACACTTCCTGGTCCTTCTGCTAGAGAGAGAAGACATCTATTATGATTTATTTGTTTGTTTGCAATCTTGGCATGTTTAGGTTTTGTTTTCTCTAACACCTCGTCTAGTATATGTGTATCAAAAATAAAAGTCAGGGCACTCATGTCCCTGGGTTTCTTGGGGCCTTAGGATCCTAAGATCCTAACTGATCAGTCTTCTCTCCAGTTTTCAAATTCTGTGTCTGTTTTATGTAATGTGTAGACTTTTAACAGTATTTAGCAGGATGATTAAAGAGAAGTATGTATAGCCTATCTTTTCCAGAACCAAAAGTTAATACAATTTATTTTAGAATTTTATGTCATATATATGTTATTTTGCTATATTTTTTAATGATTTTATGCTATGTGATTCCATCCATTTGGAGGTTCATTTAGAAATATTTTTCATAATACTATATCCTTGAATATATTTACCTGAAATTTTTCATTTTATTATGAAAATTTTCTTAATCTCCAGAGCACATCCACTTGCATTTCTTTCTGTTGTTGTTGCAATATAAGTCCAAGAAACCTGTTATTTGGAAGGTATAACATTCAGTCACAAAACCCAATTTTAGTGAAAGTGCAAAAGAGTAGTATATGTTCATTCCACCTGGGTGAAGGATGAGATGCTACTCATCATATCTTTCATAGACTTTTCCAAATGCACACGACCAGAGCCTGATTATTCTCTTAATTTCAGCCTCACCTGAACAGATGTTCCCAGCTGATTTTCTTCTACTTGTGCACTGATAGTCTCATTTATTCTGATTATCATTTTGTGTTTTTATTGAGCATGATCTTCTATTTGCTCATTTTCATTCCCCATTCCTGTTTGAGCACCTCTATCATCTTTCACACAGTTTGCTTTTGATGTCTGAAAAAGCCAATAATACTCACAAATCTGCTGTGGCTCAGATGCTCACTACGAAAGTCTTTTCCTTTTCAGTCCATCTCCTGAAGATATTTTCCTGGCAGGCAATAAAACAACTTTGGAGAAATAATGTCTCATTTACTTCTCTCCACTTAATTTGCTTTTTTTAATTTTTTCTCATCTTGGAAATTTGTGTGACAGAAAAACTTTATTGTTTTGAGCCTGTCTCATGAACTAAACATAACCTTTGACAACATTTCAGTAATACAATGCTCATTTGGAAATTTTACTAAAAAAGTAAAACCTGTTTGATGTAGCATGCCATGCTAACCATTGTTATCTCTACATATGCAGTATTTTGAAACAAAGGATTGTAAAACCCAGGTAATATTGTCCCTGACTGTTCTTTTGGTGAGCAAGGGTGGGGACGGGGCCATAAAACTTAATAGGTGGGTAACAAATTCATACAATTAACATTCTTAAGCTGACTGGAAATCTCCACATCACCACTTGGCCCCAATCACCTAAGAAAGAATATTTTTAAAAAGTAAAGAAAATCAGAGAAACACTAGGCCTTCTACTTTGTGTTTCCTTCTTCTTGGCATGAATAGAATTGCTACTGAAATTCTCTTGGCTCTCATGATGTCATTATAGAAATGCCCTCTTGAAAATCCTCCCCATTTGTCTTCTTCATTGCCTGTTCTGTAGCTGAAACAATTCTTTTCAAAATAATTTGTAAATTGTTTTATATGACACCAATGACATTTATTACAGGCATCAAGTTC
This sequence comes from Condylura cristata, assembly GCF_000260355.1. Taxonomy (NCBI): domain Eukaryota; kingdom Metazoa; phylum Chordata; class Mammalia; order Eulipotyphla; family Talpidae; genus Condylura; species Condylura cristata. The sequence goes on from NW_004567109.1 coordinate 54,771,262, forward strand.
AGCAAAAGATACCCAATTATTTCTATTTAATTCATTTATCAAATGCCAAGGGCTACTGCAAGAATTTAGAGGTCATGTCACTTAATATCTCACAGTGAGGAGGACTGTTTGTTCCCAGTTGGATGAGCTAACTTGGAAAGCATTGGTCAACAGGAAATGTTCTAGAGAAGAAGGAAGGGTGATTTTGCAGAGAGAGACTTGAGAGAGGGGCCAAAGATTAGTTACAGTACAAACAGGTGATTTGATATCTGTCATTTTACTTTTAATTTTAGAAAGTGGCCATGATCTGTTATCCCTTTAAAATGGCTTTAGTTCTATTTTCCAATTATTATATTACATGTATGAAAGTGATTCTTTGGATTTTTTTTTGATCTTTTAAATCTAACCCTTTAACCTTAATTACTATCTAACAGGTAAACTATTACACGCATGTTAGGATTATATTTGAAATATAGAAGAAACAATGCTCAGTCCCCTACCCTGTACCACCAGAAAATTTTAATGCAATGAAAATATTTCTCCATCGAATTTTATTTGAAGAATTTATCTTTACAGAATGGCATTTATGGGACTACATGTTCCTGTTGACAATAGAATTCCTTTTCCTCCAGCTTTCCTCTACTTATTTAAGAGTATATTCAAGATATAGAGATCCATCTCTGCTTTCGTCCCATTGACTCCATCTACTGGAAGGAAACAATTGCTGGATAAAACTACAACATCACTCTCTTATTAACTTCCATTCTTACTATTTCTAACTAGCTTTAATACTGGCATACTGGTTAGACTTCAAAGAAGAAAATACTCTAAGACTTGTATGGAATGGCATGTTAGTTCAACTATTTTTAATTGAACAATTTTTAACTCAGGTTTCAGCACTGATTATTGATGTATGATGGTATTCAAAATTTACACACACACAACCTTCATTATTTGTCAAGTAACGCTGTTCTTTAATAGTACTAACAAATGAGAAGAGATACTCAAACTGATTACCAGAAAACTTCTACATTCTAGGATCTTAAGAACTGTGTAAAACAGATACCACTTAGAACTGCAACAAAGATGAATGAAGACTCTTACCAGCTGAAGTGCCCTGTTCAAATGGATCCCGACCCTGGCTCTAGAGAGGCCTGCAATCACACACCATGGCATCATCTAGGAAGCGATTAGTGTTATTTAAAACCTTCTGCTCTACAAGCCTCCCCATTGACACCTGTACCAGAGCTTCTCTTGCAGTCTAGAGAAGTAGGAAATACTCATTCTGGGATGGTTAATGTGCTCATGACTAATTCTCACATACTTTCAAACACTTGCTGTCGAGAGTACTTTGAGGTTTTTGAAGTTTAATTTTTGCCTCCTGGCCCACAGAGTCCCTTTTCTTCATCATCTGCTTTTATTTCTCCCACCATATCTATCTATATCTTGCAAAGAAATGGGATTTTAACATATTTCTCTCTTGCTGTACTCCTCCCCTAGAGTCAGTACCAACAAATCGCAAGCAACCCTGGGCCCTGGCGTGCTCAGAGGCTTCTGTGCACCCCCACTAGGCACACTGAGACAACAAACCACTAAGGGGGAGCATCTACTGCAGATACAGAACGAACATCCACCACTTGGCAAGCCACGCTAAGGGAGGCTTCCTTAGCTCTCATTCCAAGATTATTATAAAAATAAATCTTTTAACATTTGCTTGGGATTAAAAGTGAGGGAATCTAGACTCACATTTTAAAATGCACAGCCTGATGAATAATAAATACACTTAGTAAATATACATTAAGGGAGAATTATATTTTCTGCAGCTTGTTGTGTTTCACTGAAGGCATTCTCCACATAACAATGAATTAACAGAATCCAAATATCAAATGGAGACTGGAGTAGTTACTCTGTAAGTTGCACCAGCTCCTAGAAATGAAAGAGGCCGGAATGAGAGCAGAGCAAAAATGAAGGGGGGGGTCTACTTAAGATGAAAGAGGGACCTGTAAGAACATCAGGTTAACAAATGGGAGGCTGCCCAGGTTGTGATAGAGAGAGCAAGCTCTGGACTCAGCACAAACAACAGAATTTTTTTTCCATAGAAACCTGGGAAGTGAGAAGATTTCTCCATAGACAGAGTGGGGAGCAGAACTTCACTGAAATACAGCAGGGAATCAGGAGAGGTCTGCTGCTCCAAATGCCAGTTCACTCACTAGCTGGCTGGCAAGACATCGAACTCAGGCTGTAGAGGAAATTGTGCTTAGACTAAGACTTAACCCCTAACCTACCAGGGAAGCCCCCCCACACAACATAATTCAAATCCACCAATCCCCTGCTTTTCCATTTCCTCAGCAGCAGAAGGGAAATGAAATGCCTATGACACGTAACCCCACTGCTACCCAATTACATGCAAACTCTGTAATTAACACACATGAAAGAAGGGCAGACATCTTGCAATTTCAGGCTAAAGGGGACCTCCAAGAAAATGATTCCTTCAGGTGGGCCACAAACAAATTTACAAAATTAACTTTCTGCCTCCTTGGCTTCTCTTCTTACCAGGTTGATTTCCACTAGTCCTTTCATTCCACACCCCCAGCAGTAAACAGGACCTCATGATAACCACCTTTCCCCAGCTCAGTCTTCTCTCCATGCATTTCCACTCATCTGCTGGGTCACACCCTTTCCAATCTACCACATCATTTCATTGTCCAGAACCCTCCTTATTTCTGTACCTCATTCTTTGTTGACACCAATTCAGAAAAAAAGTTTCAAGAATCAGAAAAATCTAAGTTCAAACCTAGCTCCTCTGTTTGCCAACTCTGAGAGTTCACCCCCATGTGCCCTGTCTCCTCATCTATACCTGAAGCTAATAATAGTCCCAGCTTCATAGCATTCTTATAAGGGTAAATAAGATGATAAGGATAAAACCTCTGGCACTGTGCCTGGCTTATAAATAAACACTCAATAAATGTAAAGGATTACTTGATCTAAAATGGGAATAATGGATATCAGTTTACTATCACTCCTCCAAAGCAACTCTTAATTGTACCAGCAGCCTTAACAGAAAGGAGAGTATAAGTGTGTGATTTTTAGGTATCAGGATAAGATTGGGTGAGAGATGTTTTAGGGCAGGACCAAATGGTGCTTCAGGACAGACTATTCCAATCTTTAGCCCAAAATATTCTAAGACACCAGACAGGTCATAATTGCTGTGATTTCTAAGGTGTATCGGACCTATCTCCCTCATTTCCATAACAACAGAAAAATGCTGGGGCCTGGACCAGAAGACATAAGGGAATATCTATCAGGATATTGTTTGCTCTGGGGCCTTGTCAAATGAGCTGCTCTTTATCCAGAACTGGGTAAACAGAAATACTTTTGCAGAAACAAGTAAACATTGTTCTGTGCAGTGATTTCACAAACAACTATTTAATAGTCCATTACCAGCTTTTCCAGACAAGCGATCACAGAACCTCCTTTTTTTTTTGCAAAGAGCAGTCATTGCTTTGTTTACGGCTGGGACTGGGGGGTGGGGGTAAGCAGGAGGTACAAAGGAGGTGACACTTAAATTATTTGTCCCTCTGAAGCTTTCCAGGTAAGCTGTACCCCGACTCAAGGACTATATGTTTAGGGCAACTTCTGTGTCGCCCCTGAAAAGCCCTCGGAATTTTAATTGAAATTACTTTTCAGCACTGGCATGCTGCCTTATTTGCAATTTGTATTATGAAGGACAATGCTAAATAAGAAGGGTGACTTTTTTGTAAATACAGGCTCTAAAACTGTGTGTTGATGCCTCTCTTCCCCACCTAAGAAATAAACACTAGAGTTTTTTTTTTTCCACTAAAGAACAGTAAACACCCGTGGTCATCGATATTCAAAATCCAAATAAAACAGGACAGCAAGCTGTAGTGGGAAAAGGTCCCCAAAGTAGACAACTATTCGCAGAAACAGAAACAAGCAGAACAAACAAAAAAATCTCCATCTAAGGTTTCAAAGCTGCATTCAAGTCACAGTTCTTCTGTCACAAGACATTGCCTAAAAATTCATGAAACTCCTTAAAAGGGGAAGTTCATATTTTTGCTTTTTCAGTATTTCCTTCTCAATTCTACTTCAGTTTGTTTACTCATTTAACTTTAGATCCAAACGGATAACCTCCCATTAACAACTTTCCATCAAAGGTCCATACGCCTGCCCTCACTTAAATAGCTGGTGCCTGAGCTGCTGTTCTGTTTCTTAAGATCATTTTCCCATGAAGGAAATATCACACTGAGTAAGATTTATCTTTTCAAGTTAGAGAAAATGAAACTTAGCTAATTATGAGATATGGTGGCATCTTGGGGGGGAGGTAGGAAATCAAATCCTTCTACTGCAAGAAGGCCATCCCAATAAACCTCCTTCTTACTATAAAAACATGGGGACCCTTTTCTCAGGGTCCAAATATGTGCCCAAAATTATATGCCAACAGAGTAATTATTTCCCCATGATTGGTGGCTATGATTATCTATCCCATTATGAGCCAAGCCCTTGAAAATCCAAAGGTAAGCAGCAGTTAAAAAGCTATAAACAGTGGCTAATGAGAATTTTGAGGAAATATGATGAGGTGACAACATTGTGAGACCACTACAGAAATGAACCCAAAGTAGGAAAACACATGTTTCTCCAGTGTCACTCTGTGCATTCACACTCCTGTCCATCTGGATCCTTTCTCTTCCCCTCCATCACTCCCTTTCTTTTTCTTTCTTTCTCCTGTGATGTGTTCATTTTTTACAATTTACCTTTCTCTTCCTTCTTCCTCTACCTCTCTTTTTCTCCCCATCTTTTTCTCCTCCTGTTTACTTTTCTCTCATATTTGACTCTCATCACTCCACTCTCCAAGGATAAGCAACTATATTGCGTGGACATTTATTGTAAGACTATTTAGGAACCCTGTTGGTTTTTGCTTCAAAGTTAACTTTAATGTCACTCTTTCTGCATTGAAAAGGAAACAAAGTCAGGCCTTCCTAGTGGCCTAAGGGTTAAGTCCTAGAGCTACCACCATGCAGGCCCACCTCAACAAGCTGAGTTCCATCCCAGGCCAGGGAGGTGACCTACATGGCGCAGCAGACCTCTCCGGTCTCACCCACTGCTCCCTCAGCAGTACATTTCAGTGAACTACCTGTTCTGCTCCCTACTCTGTTTCTGGTGAATCTTCTTACCCCCTCCGCACCACCTCTGTACCTCTGGTCAACACCCTAGTTCCTCTGCTCAAAAAAGCAAAGAAAAAGAAAGGAAATAAAGTTAAGATGCTTTTTCTTTTCTTTTTTTTTTTTTTTAAAAATTTATTTATTTGTGCATACAGAACTGGGGTACAGGCCAGAGGCTCAGGGGTGGCGAGAGGCTTCACCAGAGACAGAGTAGAGAGCAGAACAGGCAGATCGACAAAGTACACTCCTGAGGGGAGCAGCGGGCTGGTCAGGAGAGGTCTGCCACGCCACGTGGTCACCCCCGGGGCAGGCGGGAATCGAACTCATGCGGAAGTGGCTTTAGCTTCTCAGTGCTGCGCTTTAACCTGCTGCGCCACCAGGGAGGGCCCAAGATGCTTTTTCTTTTAATAGGATATGCTTATTATTTGAAAGCCATTTGGTGATGGTGGGCAGGTAAGAAAGTACTATATGAGCTCACCCTCAAACAAGTGACAAAACTCTAAGGAATTCTTCCAATTTGATTTTCTAAATTCCATCTGCCTTGTTTCTCAGGTTTTTGTTTTGTTTTGTTTTTGACATTTGCTTGTCATAAATATATTGAGTACTTAATGTTGCCAGGAAGTCTAAGCATAAAAACAATGGGTTGGTAGGAGGATTCTAAGAAAAGAGGAAACACTTATCTCCTTTTGCTCCCACATTTATTTCTTCTCTTTTCTTTATGAGGACACCAGGACAAAAGAAAAGAAAAGGCAGATCACCCTTCGCAGCCCCTACATATGCGTATACACAGAAACTTCCAGTATTTAACTTCCCCACTCTCCCTCCTCCAGTCCCTACCAAATATAAACCTCACATTGAGATTTGGCCTTTCTTCCTGGGAGGCAGTATCCAGAGACCAACTTCTTTCCTTCCCAAATCCAAAGATCTATCTGGCCTTCTGCCCTGTGAGATGACTATTGTCATGCTTGAACACTGATTTCCTAAACACTAGAATACTTGACTCAGGAAGAATATAGCAGATTCTAACCTGGCTACCTGATCACCAAGTCCATGCTCTTACCCCTAACAGCATGATCACCTTCACTAGTTGAGTTTTAACCACTCAGGTTAAATTGGTCAAGTTGCCTTTCTGCAGAAGTGATCCTTCACCCTCTGTCTTCAGAGCCCTAATGCTCCCTCCATCATTGCTTTGGTCATATTGCTGATAATTGTTTACTTCTCTGTCATTCAACCACTCAGAGTTGAATATCTTAAGAGCAGAGTAATCACTTTTCATCATTGTAGCCCCTAAGACTCTTCATATACCATCTTATTCAGAGGGATTCAATAGTGTTCATTGCATCAGGTTAAGTTGAATAACAACGTACAGTAAGGAAAGCTAGGTTTAGACTCTTACCCTAAAAGAGTAAATGGCAAAATAGTTGGAGTATCATAAAAACAAAAAGACACACTAAATCCACTTACACTGCATCAGACTGAGAGGACAGGTCAGGAAAAAAAGATTTTTCAAGAGGAACCCGAGAGACTTAAGCATGCGGGCCAAAGAGTATTCAATGGGTGGGGTTGGGGTTATGAAGTTGACATATGAGGCAGAAATATATGCTGTCACATCTATTACAGTCTTTGTTTCAATTCCTACTACTTCCTTTAAAATATTTTTCAAGATTTTTGTCAACACATGATGATGAAACCTTATTTTATCATTACAGTTTTTTAATTCTGCCTGGAATTTGTGTTTTATTTGGGAAGAACATGGTTTGGCTTTATATGTTGTGTTTATACATATTTTTTTCTTTTTTCAGTTTTTTTACCTCATTGCTCATTTTGTACACTATTTAATTTCTCCCCTCAGGTATAATCCCCATAATTCTCCCATCACCACCTTACTCGTGAACCACCACATTTATATTTGCCTTGGTTTTCTTACACAGAAAATTGAAAATCCTAATTTATGGCCTGTAAATCAAATGGATTCATTAGGGCAGTTTAGTTAGAATGGTAGGAAAATAAGGTATTCTGATTAACTAAATGTTGTAATTAGCTGAACTACCCCTATATACCCTAAGTCTAAGATTTTCAAAAACTTTGATATAGTAATCTAACAAAACCTAATAAGATTTTATCTGCCTTCATTTCATTGGAGTCTTGAGTTCTTAGAAAGTCATCAATACAAACATTGTAAATTATCATTATATAGTGTTACAAAGATAGAAGTTGTAGAATTCTAGTTACTTTCCATGAGCAGAAAGTGCACTATGATTTTAATGGCTGAGGTGTGGTACTGATGAAAAAGACCTACCTGGGTCCTAGGTGAAGCTGTAAATAGTACCTCCTCACACTCATCAATGTCTCCATTCTTCTTTTTTTTCTCCTTTCCTCTTCCCTCTTCTCCCCCCTTTCCATCTACCAAAATCCTTCCCTTTTTTATGTTATAGCCAATCATTGCTGAAGTACCAAGTAATAATTAAGGTATTATTTAATGAAAGTTGAAGATCCCAAGAATATTTGTACTTTCACAGAAGTTGTTTAAAGAGTTGCCCTCCAGAAAGGAGAAATGACTGGCCATTCACTTAATACAAAAAAAGCACTTACTGGCTTGACTCCTAGCACTGTCGTTCAATCTCCCAACACTCCTTGGAACAAATCTTCAACCGGTCCTCATTTCACTTCATGCTTCCTTGACACCCCCTACCCCTTTCCTTCTATGTAGTGAACCTGACTGGTACCCGCCAGCCCCTATCACTATCACTTTCACCTTGGTGACCAGCCCTCGGAAGTAGGATCACGGATGCTGGACTCACAGATGCACCTATGGAGCAAATTTCCAAACCCCATGTTGGCCTTTGGAGTCTCTTCTAGAGGACCCCAGTGTTCTAGGAGCAACTTAGAACAATTTCTACTTCATTTAATTCTTGGTTCCTTTCTGTTTTTCCCACCAGCTAGTCTGGAACCTCTTTACAGACTTATCAGATTATATTCTCAACACTAGCAAATTGCCCAGTATTCACAGCAGATTAAGATTGATCAAAGCAAAGACAGCAGTGACATGAAGGAGGTTTGGGGTACCACTGTTTCCTGGGGTGAAGAATAAATAAATACTGGAAGTATTAATTTTGAATGCTACCAACCCCCACTGTAGGATATAGGACTTACATACATAGTCTATAGCACTATGAAGTTTCCAGGAATTTTTGTTTCAAAATCCCTGATACTAGCTTATTAACTTTTCATTTTTTCCTTTTACAGTAAAGGAGAGCACAAAGCAATCCTGCTCTTTAGCTTCCCAATTGTCTAAGTTCCAGATAAATAGGCTTACCGGGTTTGTGTGTGCTTTTATGCACTTTAATCAATATATTTCCCAGTATGAACAGCACAATAAATTAATTCCTGTCTTTTTAAAACTAGTTTGCACTTACTCAAAGGTATCACTACGCAACTTGAAGGCAGCCTTGAATGGCAAAGAAGAAAACTCTTTGGCCAAGAAGTTAATATTCCTACAAGTTTTAGTTTGGTTCTGCCTTTGGCTGACTCTGTGGCCTTGGGAAAATTCCATAACATTTATGGGCCTCGGTTTCCTCATCTATTAAACATAGGAGTTGAACCAGATGAATTGTAAGCACTCTATCAGTTTTAAAATTCTATTATTATATAAATCTTTAATTCTAACATAAAGCAGGTGGACCCTGAAAAGTACTGACAATTACGATACTGTGCTGTCACACAAAGAAGATAATCTCCATCGCATGCAATTCCATTTAAAATTCACAGCAAAGTCACATTTGCATGGACTGTGGCTGAGTAGCCAAGAGTAATAAAACTCATCAGTGGAAGGAGCAGGGAGCAGAGGGAAGGGGGTCCTGCACTCTGTGAAATAGTACACAGTCTAAATGTATTTTCTCACACTGATGTATTTTAAATTTGTGACTATGAATATACCACAGTGAACAGCTTGAAGTTCTTTGGAACAAACATCGTCTCTTCTAAGGTCACTCCTGAAGGAACTGCAATAATAACATTTGGCATATGTAGATAGAGCACTTTGCAGACTGGAGCATGGAGAATTATGCTCTGCATGTTCCAGAAAAGATGATCCATGGTTCAGGTGACAAAAAATGTCAGGTATGTTTTTGACAGTGGCAGCAAACCCAAACAGTATAGCCATACAATCAATATGGACGCCCTCATTAAAATCCCCAAGTAGCTGTGCGTTTGATTTTCAGCAGGGTCTGGACAGGAATAATAGATTTGCTGGCCTGGAGGAACATTAGAGGTTTTAATAAAAGGAACTTAAAATTACCAGTGTTGGCCATGGTTCCAAAGAAGCCCTGGATCAGGTTCTGTAACAATACAGGATGTACCTAATTCACTGCTTCTCAGATTCTTGCTATTCCATTTTAAATGCCATTTTAGATACAGCCTGATAATTTCTCCTCAAAAATAAACTCATAAAAATCGCTTTAAAATTCCTGATCAATGTTTTCAGTTCACATAGATATTAAACTGAATTTCCTAAAGCCTGAAAAGCTAATTATGCATTCAATTAGAGTTTCTTAATAAAGATTAAAACTCTGAAGTCTATTACAAGCCCATATTTAATTCAACTGCCATTTTATCCATGCCATGGAAGTGTAAGTGGTAACAATGAATATAAATTATAATACATGCCATAGAAAGAATGCTATTTGTCCAAGTACGCTACTATAAAGAATTAAATTTTGCTATCAGTTCCACGATCTAGTTAAAATTGGTATTCTTTATTTGGTCTTTCAGTGTAGTCCAATTTCCTACTTTGAAAAACAAATTCTGGGGAATAAAGAAAAGAGATTAATTTATCATTAAGACTCTGCTTAATTGAAGTCAATTCCGAACAAACTTGAATTCAATTTCTGCTCATTAAATTGAATGTGCTCTGCGTTCCTCTCTGCATTGCTTTGAGCAAGCAGCTGAGAACAAGGGACTAACATCAAAATTATTAAATTGAGGAGATTTTATTTGGTCTTCACATGCCAGAGCCGCTTTGATGAGGAGCTGTTTTGGCACTGAAAGGAAAGAAGAGCAGCTGGAGGAAAAATCAAATGAAACTAAGCCTTGGAAAATTGAAGAAAACGCAAGCTTAATAATATTTAATAATTAAATTTCCACAAACAATAGCGGCAAATGAAGTAATCTGCAAAGTCTGTGAACTCATTTGCATAATTGATGCCGGTCCCCTGTAAATGAATAATGAAGATAATAAAAGATGTTGCTAAAAATGGGCACAATAACAGCAAATTTCATCAAGCCGCGCTCTCTGATTAATCTGCTCTTGCAAATCAGCAGCGAGAGGGGAGCGCGTGATTAACCGCGCCGAGGACGGCAGCAGGCGGCGGCGCTGCCCTTTCTCTGCGTGTCTCTGGGCGCGTCCTGCCCGCTCCCCTCGCCGCCCGCGCTCCTCTCGCCGCAGCTGCCGCTGGGGCTGCCGCGGGCGCCGCTCAGCCGGAGCGCGCCTCCGCCCGGCCCGCCCGCGCCCCGCAGCAGCGCGGTCGCTCCTTAACCTCTTCGCCGCTGTCTTTGATCGCGTGTGGGGTTATGGCCGCCTTACCCCGGCTCTCCGGATCTCCAACCCCGGGCTACCTGCCTGCGCCCCGGTGCAGGGAGGCCCTAGAAGGTGCCATCGCGCAGGCTCACTACCTTGCCGCTGAATAAACTGAGGAACTGGCCGGTGGGGAAGGTAGTGGGTGACCCAGATGCCAGTTGGCTGAGTGCCTGCGCGCTTGCACCGGGTTGGGATTCATGTGAGTTGGGAATTTTTCTATGAGAGGAGAGGTGAGAGGGCCCAGGTTGGCCCACCCGAGGCTGAGCTCACGGAGAAAACGGGAATGTTGTTATAAATACGCAGGCCTGCCTCCTGCTTTCTCCCCATCACCCACACAAAGATCAGGGACTTGAAAGCGATGAGTTTATTATGCACTTTTAAATGACTATTCAGAAAAGATCGGGAAGCACAATAAAAAATGCTTCCCACCCTACTAAATGCCTTTCCTTGAAGAAGAAAAAATCAAAAAACAAAAAAAAACACAGAAAACTACCCACAAAGGTAAGCAAGGTGTTTCAGGTTTTGTGTGAGCTTAAAAAAAAAAAATCAAAATAACATTTTTCAGTTTGCGACTTACATTTTCGAGTGTATTTTTCTCAGGACCACCTCAAGGGGCTAATAAAATCTGAGCGCTGTTATGCGGGAGTTTGTGAAAGCAACTTTGCTGACTGCAAATCTTAACCATGAAACTGAAAATACTTCCTCGGAAATCACACGATCTTCTCCAAATCGAGATGCCGCACTTTCCCAGTTCTCTAGGATAAAGTCGTCCCAGAAAAATAAAACTGTTGATAAACCATGGTTCCAGACTGTTACTTATTTTACAATCCTCGGTTTGCAATCGATCTTAGCTTGGGCCTAACAGGACTGACTCGGGCTTTTCATTTGTTTATAGTGTGTGCAATGTTTTATGCTTCAAATGTACCATGTCAACTATGTAAAATAATGTATTGTTTTTGCCCACATACTAAATTCACCTCCACAACGGTTTCTGTTTAAAATAAAGACCGTGTTTATTTTCCATTATTACAGAATACAAACTTCAGTCCCAGACGTTCGAGAAATATATCTTCAAAATCCAGTACTGAATTAGGAAAAGCAGCATGGAGCTACGTTTACTTCATTTGCAAAGTGCAATTGCATCTGTTAAACTTGACCACTTTGAATTCAATCTAATAAACTATGAACTTACTTCTGCTTCAAGGAAGAGCCAGTATTCTCCCTTGAGCCCCCAATTCCATCTTTCTCCATCCATGTCATCAATAAACCTGTTTCCCTCGTTTTGCAAAACTAACGGCTCATATGTTGCAGTTCGTTCTTCTGCTGCAATGAACACATTTTAATTTTCCCTGATCCCTTCCTAGAAGTACAAAGAAATTCTAGAATTACCCAGGACCTTGAGTGCAGATTGCAAAGCAAGACTGGTGTTTTTCTCACTGCCTCATAATCACCAGGAACTGTTGGGAAAAAAACATGGAGGGCTGACCCTGCAGAGCCAAAAATTGCTACCTACAGCTAGCCCTTCTGGCACCAGCCAGGTTAAATAGTCCAATCAAAAGGTATCGATCTTGGGTGTGAACCCATAGAAAAGGGCCAGAAGGGACCAGACAAGTCAGGAAGGAAAGGAGCAAAATTAAAATCCAGTGTCAAGATAAAGGCTGGCAATCCCACAGGTCTTTCCCCCTGTATTTCTATCTCTTTCAAGTGTCTTCGTCCATGTTCCCAAGTCCCTGCTACAAGAAGCAAGTTTGGATTCTTCACATGTCTTTCTGCTCCATGTGCCTTCTCCAGCTCTTCTTGATCTCTTCGGGCTACTTCTGCTTCTCATCTTTGCTCTCTACCCTTCCTTGGGTAGGGCAGGGAACCTGAAACCTCCCCTTTCCCTGGGGATTACCCTGCTACAAAATCACAGATTTTGAACCAAAGGGACTTTCCTCAATATACATGAGAAGAAACAGAATTAAGTGACTGCTCATACCTACATGGACCTATCCTTCTACCTCAGACCCCCAATACTCCCTTGCCATTTCCTATCTCTTGTACACCTAGATGGGTGGTCTCTTCTCACCTCCATCCTCTTATGGAAATCAAAGGAAAGAAATTAGTAAAGGATCTATAGGAGCAACATTTCCGGATGCACAGAGAAATCAAAGGAATGCCATAATAGAATAATAGGGAATATTAGAATGCTAAAAACCCAGTGATCGAATGAATATCAAAGAATTAGAAGCCAGATAATAATAGGGGGCCAGAGGAAGTGCAAAAACTGTATAAAAAATAATCTGGTAGGATAAGAACTTCACAGAGAAAGTTAGTGGTTCTTTAAGATGTACCAACTAGGAATTCAAAGTTATATCCAGAGAAGAAAGGAAAAGTCCTTAAGACCACTTGTAGACAGGACAGACACAGAGTAAAAAAGTTATCTGGTATCCCAGAGATTCTCTGTGATGCTTCTGAGAAAGAAGGAATGACAAACTGCCTCATGAGAATGAACTAGTGAAGGACAGAGAAACAAGGAATGGACACCATCAAGGTGAATTGTAGGTAGTTGTCATCGTTCATCCCAAGAGCATGATGAGACTGCCAGTGCCTGCTGCTCGCTCTGAAACCACATCAACGGTGCTTTATTTGCTGGGAGATGGAGAGTGTCCTAAAACCAGTCAGACCTCAGGTGAAGAAGCACGTGGTCCAGTGTCACCAGCAGCTCAGTGCTAGGAAAGGAAAACCGAGGCTTTGTGTGCAAATACATGAAACACACTGCTCTCCTGGTTAGGATTTGGAATTGTTCAGTTAAGAAGGGCTCCAAAGAGACACTACAGGGAGTTCTTCATTGCTTCTTGTTTCAAATCATGCCAACGTCCAAAATAAGAATATAATCTACAGTTTCTCAGCTCATTAACTCTCATGTAAGAAATGAATGATTCTCTCAGTCTTGAAAACATCCACATTTTAGAAATGTCTAGGCTATCCAAACGTAATAAAAAGAAAATTCATTTCAATTGGCTAGTCTTAATAGTTAATTATGCAGTCATTTTATTCGAAGTATTCCTAGCTAACATTGAAACATTGAAAAAGTAGGTGGTATTTTATAGCCAATTCTTGGGTTTTTTGACCTCTTTGTCTTCTTACTTATTTACTTACTAATTTGTTCATTCATTCAGTTATAACCAATAATTATGCTTTTGTTGTGAGTCCATAGTCCAAATAAGTTTACCCTAATCTCACTTATGTGCAACTATTATATGATTTCCCATTCAATTAAACTTCTCTTATGATAAAATAAACTCTTATAGAAAGTTTTTTTTTAATATAGAAATTATTTAAAATTTAGTATATAAACTAAAGAAAGTGACAGATAAGTGGGATGCCCAGAAGCTTTGGTAAAACATAATTCATACAGGTATAGATATTTTAAACAATTAGGGATTTTGCTCTACTGTTCATTAATTCTTTTCAATGGCATTTTATGATCTATGACCCTTAAGCTAAAATGCACAAATTACTTATCTTTCCTGATTTGTCAGAATTTCCCAGGATCTACTTACATTCCTCTAAAACAAGTATGCATACCCCTTGATCTGTCCTATTTTTCCAACTCGTCCTTCCTCTCTAGATGGAAAGTTGTGAGAAAATAAGAATGGAAGGCCTACAATTCTAAATTCTTTCTTTCTATTTTTTTCCTGTCTTACCATATTCCATATAATCAATGCATGATGGGCACCCACCCTGTGACAGATACTAAAGAAACAGGTGACTAATATGGTCCCATATGGGGATGAAGTACATACAGGTACAACAGGTAATTATAATACATAGTAAGTGCTACAAGCCCTTGCCCAGTCTCAAAACTCTTAAGATGTTTTTCTAAAAAGAAGAAAATACAAGTAAAATTATATGATCGCATGATTCCTAGGTTCTTTATTAACTTTATGATGGTCTTTTTTTCCACCTGTAGACAAAATTTATAATTTCTGTGTCCCAACAAGTATTAGGGAGTTTCACTTACAAATAGTTCCATCGGTTATTAGCAATGACAGATTTAATTTTAGATTAGCCCATAGAATACTCCTTCTCACAGAATTTATGTTTTAAAAAATATCCCAGGCATAACTTGTTCCACATTGACCTATATTGGCCTTAATTTGTTAAGGAGCTCTTTATACGAGAAATATTTTTGGTATGTGTATACCTAACCATAAACATGCTTCACTCTAGATATTCAGAGTTTTATGATGATTTGAGATGCTATTAAGAAATTGACCTAAAAATACAAATGTAACAATTTTCAAGCCATTAGGAATTGGTGAGAGTTCTTGGACTGTATGTATGGCATAAGCATCATGATAGCCTGAGAGCTTTGACCTCTCAAAAGCAACTATGGTTGGAGTACATCACAACTCCAGAGGATATGAAGAGAATATACTTGTGACTAGAAAAGTAAATATTACACATCAACATCTCAAACACCACAAACACCACACCACAACAAACCTGTTGTATCAGACTCTGCTGGTTGCCTGTATGTAACAGAACCCGACTCAACTGGCTTAACCAAAGAGGAATTTGGTTTTCCCTTAGGAAGAGGCAGGTGAGGTCAAGTTCAGTAGCCCTGCAATTCCACCAGAGGCTGAATGTTTTACTTTTCCCCCATAATCCTTAGTATATACTTTTTCTCCTTGTGGTCACAAGATGTTTCCTTGCCTACAGGCTTTGTGTCTATATTCCAAGCAGAAAGAATAAAAGATATAAAGTATGTGCCGGTTGTATTTTTCCTTCTTAGAGGGAAACATTAGCTTTCTAAGAACCTCACCCAGAGGAGTTCCACTTGTGTATCATTGACTAGAACTAGATCACATGGCCTTGACTATAAAAGAACCTGGGGAGGTGAGAAATTCTCAGTGGGCTCATGGCCGTCCCAAACATACCCCAGTTATCCTGGCAACTGGGGTATATGATTTTTATACATGTGCATTGACTAGAAAACCAGTGTTGATTTAGTTCCCAATTCTAGAATGTTACCCCACACACTGATAAAAACAATTACCTTGCATTTATATGCAATGTCACACTGTTACAAAATAAAGATACCAGATAATTTTCCTTTCTCTGTGACTCAGTGCACTTCCTTGCATAAAGAGAAATGATTTTTATAAATGTATCAAATTGTCTGACCATTTTTAAAGATTACCAAAATACTCAATATTAGTGTAATATAGATATATCCTCTACCTCATTCTATGTTATGGTTTTAAAGAGGAGGGAGGTTGTTCTTACTGCATGCATGTATCACAATTGTCAAAGTAAAACAAGGAGCTATTTTACTCCTAGTACTTCTTGAATTTATTAAACCTTTATTTTTTGAACTCTTTCTCCACTCTGCAGTACCTCAGCAAAGTGGGTGGGGAAGCAGGAGAAAAGATAAACCTCAAACCAATCAACCTAATTATGTTATTAGCTATAGTTAAAGGTTTGTTGAGGGAGGAGATTGAAGCTATTTGTAAAATGAGGTTTGTGTTTGTCTGTGGGTTTCAATTATCCATGCTATTCCTAGTCTCTATTTCCATGGATAATCAAGAGTTGGATGAAAACTATTGTTTTGGAGCAAGATTGGTTGCTATTTGTCAGAAATCATAATTAGCATCAAAAGACATTTATTCCACCCTGCTTTGTACAAAGCATTGTGCTTGCTGGTAGCAATGGGGACATTTGGAAAAGTAATGTTACAGCAGCCCTCTTACAACATGCACATTTTCTTAGAAAAAGCAAGTAATGAGTACATCAGTGTATAACCTTCAACAAGATAGGAGGAAAGAGTACAAGTATTTTTTTTCCTTAATAATTAGGTTCAGATTCTGGGCCCTCCCTGGTGATGCAGCAGGTTAAAGCACAGCACTGCAAAGCTGAACAAGGCCAGTGCTGCAGTGCAAGTTTGATTCCCACCCTAGAGCTGACCCACATGGTGCAGCAGACCTCTCCTGTCTCATCCATCTCTCCCCTCATCAGTGTACTTCGTCAATCTGCCTGTTCTGCTCCCCACTCTGACTCTGGTGAATCCTCTCACTGCCCCTGCACATCTGTACCCCAGTTCTGCAGACACAAATAATCTTTTAAAAAAAAAAAGTTAGATTCAGATTCTTAGGAGTCTGGCTGAAGGCATCAGCAGTCGTGTATCATCTCATCCAGTTATCCCAAAAGGGAAGTTTGAATGTTCAATTTACACAAATGTGTTGACTTAGGTTTTGTAAATGAAAAAATTTTCTCAAACATCTCATGCTATGTTCCACATTGACCCTGCTCTCGGTCTTCCTTAGATTTTTGTACAAAACTTTCAGCTCTGTCAATTACTATATGATACTATAAGACCTAGACAAGCCATTCACTTAACCTTTCTGGGCTTCCCTTCTTTCAAACAGGGTCCATAACATCTACCTGATGAGACTGTTTGGGGAGAGGAAAAAAGATGACTTTAGATATAAAAAATCACTTTGTAAAATAATGTGCTATACAGACATAAGGTGCTATTGTTTCACTGATCCAAATGGACTAGAGGAATTTTTGTCTAATTTGTCTAATTTTTGTCAAAATTGTTGAGTATTTAAAAGACTTTGAGCATTGAAAAGTTTGGCAGAACCACACTTTCTCAAAGACCAGACAATGTTAGCCAGCTAATTGCAAACTCCCTAGTTTTGAAGTGAATAACAAGGAAGTAGATTGAAGCATTTCTACTTCAAAAATCCTGTTTAAAGTAACCTTGCTTTGCAAATAGTCACAAATCATTTTCCTGGTGTGCTCAATCTTCTAAAGAACTGATAGGCTATAGATATATTCATCATTTGTTTATTTAATGTAGAGTATTATTAGCACCAGGAAATTGATCAATATTAACCTTCCTATGTTTATATACAGTTACCTCTTCAAGGAATGTACTAACTAGAATTAAGACATTACTGAAAGAAATGTGTTAATCTTTACAAATTGATACCACCCAAAAGTTTGTCATTGTTTTCTCCTTTACAACCTAAGTTTCAGTTTTGCCCAATTTAAGGAATCCCAAAAGATCACAAATACCATGTAAGGATTGCCTAATATCTTACATTAAATCATCCATGTTCTCTCAACTCTAGTTGTTGATATCACTGTAAATCTTCTCTTGGGTACCCAGTTTTTATATCAGTTATATATAAATTTCATAAAGATTTGATGGAAAAGTTTTTACACTATTTTTCTTTCTTCTTCTTTCAGAAGAAAAGCTCAATTCTTCTGGTGATTTGTAATGACATGTTCATGCTGATAACATCAGGTATTACCATAAACTATTTTTTTAATGCTTGTCCCAATTATTTGTGGATAATTTCTGATATGATTTCTGAGCAGTGGGTCTTAGAGAGAACAAGCATCATTAGTATCCCTCCTCAACTCATTTAACCAAATACATTCCACAACTCTCCCTACCAGTTTATTAAGCAGATGTGGTCTTTGTCCACCTCGTAAGTTGTGTTAGACCTTTCAACACTCCGCAGTCTTTTTATCATTCAGCTGCCAAGTTCCCTAGGGTAATCATAGACAGCTTGTCAATTTAATTGCCAAGAAACAGGCTTTCTTGTGACCATTCCAATTTTAGCTACTACTTTAAATTGTACATGATAGTTCTTCCATGCTGTCTGCCCTTTAAACAGTGTGGATCTCTGCAAGCCTTTAATGGTGATGGAAAAAAAGAGGCAAGGCTAAAAATTTGGCTTGCTGATAGAACTTATGCATTTGATTAAGTTGCTGCTTTAGGAAAGGAAGCTGTTCCTTGAGCCCTATATGTTGCCATTATATCACCAAAGCAAAATTATTTTTTTTTCTTTTTAATGTTCTACTTTCATTCGCATTTTCCTCCTTTCTGGGTGATAGAGGATTCATAGGCCATCTGGATTCCAAAACATCTGGACACTGAATGTCTGCGGAGGAGAATCAAAGAGAAGAGACAATCAGTGGTACTGGGTGTCTCCAGAGAGATTTAAATCAACGATGATATTTTGGTTGTCTCTCTTTTGGAAAGTTAACACTAAAACTGAAAGGAAAAAACAATGCATCCTAGGAACCCAGTGTTCCAAGAGTATTAAGGTGCCTAAGAAAGTAGAACTTTTAGATATGAACTTAGGTTATTAATTGAATGTATTCCTATTAGATATCATGTCTAGAATGTTTCTATATTTTTTTCAATTGTCATGCATTTTTAGATTTAATGTGTACAGACTGTTAACAGTGCTAAGATTAGATGGTGCGGCATTTTCGCATGTTTTACCAATAGCATCTATTTACCATTTAGCATAGCATATCTTACCACAACATGTTTTAACTATACATAATTCAGCTCAGTGACCTTTTATTAATCATGTATTATGTATAAAATCACTTACATGATGTTCTTCTCAACCTGATAGAAAGACTAAACATGGTGCCACTAGGTAAATCAAGAAGAATTAGTTTTCTAAGATATAAAGAAAGAGAATTAGTACAAAGGAATGAACAATGTTTCCCAGAGCATTTGGAGATGTACATTTCTGCACCCAAAAATTAAGAACCAAGATGATAACATATGAGTGATTGTCTTGCCAGACCTTTAGAGAGCTCAATTGCCTTCCTACAAGCACAGTGTGCTGGTGTGCATGTGTATGTGTATGTAAGGTATGTGTGTATAAGGGTTTGCACAGAGATAGTGGCTGCTCAGGGAACTACCTCCTGTAGGTCATCAATCTCAGTATTACAGCATATGTAACATAACTACACAGCTCAGCACAACCTAGACAGGTATGGGCACCGTGTTTATTCATCAGCCTCACTCTTCTCAGCTAATGCAGCCTGAATTTTAGCTGCAGAACTAGAATATGGGTAGGCACCCAGAAGGCTCTGTGACTCATGGGAACTGACCCTTAAGCCAGTCTTAAAGTTCTTCCTTTGAGCAAAGGCACTAGACTTAGCTGTCAAGCAAGTAGGAGGAAATGTTTAGACCCTATGATTTATTTCCAATGCTATTGTAAAATTTTATTTGTTATCTTTCACTCTATTATTTCTGATAAATTTAGGCTCTTTAATTAATAGATGTTTTTCTCTGAAAAAAGCTGGTACAGAGTCAGAGACATGAGTTCAAAGCAGCTCATGTTATGTACCTCCATGCAGTTTTCTTAAGTATGTGATGCTCTGTTCTATATAAAAAAGTTGAACTTTCAAATACACACACACATATTCATTTTAAATATACTAACGGGAGTTTAAGTTCATTTCTGGGAAACTAGAACAATTGAAAAACAAAAGAATCCAATAGTAAATTTTAGTAACTTTTTTTTAATTAGGCCTACTGCATTTAAATATAATAACACACTGAAATAAAGGATAACAGACATATTCTCTGATTTCTGCCAGTCCATTGTATCCTTAATTTCCTCTCACTGAATCTTTGGTGAGTCCCACAATGAAGTACAATATTGGATGTTCACTTGTATGATATCAACCTTGTATGAAGAGAATGAATAAAAAATGAAGTTCTTAGCTGTGATCTATTTCAGATTAGCCATTTTCATTTATAAAACTGTTTATTTTACTTTGTCAGCTTGAAGGTCAATCTAACTTCAAATTACATATTGCAGAATTTCAACAAAGACATGAGGCCCATCTCTGCTTCCTTTAAGACTAAAGGTGAAAACCTGAGTCTTAACGGGGATATTAGGCAGCGCTTTATGAAATGGGCCAGAGCACACTGATCTAAGACTTGCAAAGACACTTCACTTTGAAGTCACCGCATCAGGGTCTGGTGACAGGCAGCAGAGGGATCAGTAAGTATTAATTGTAGACATTAACCCAGGGCAAACTGTAAGAACAAGTTCAAGGAAATACATGCCATATTCTAAGGGGGGGGGGGAAGCAACAACAATCATAATAACACCTACTAAATACTTATTATATATCAGACACCACTCTGCATTTTAAGCAGGTTATCTCGGGGCATCTTCACAACAACTCTTTGAAGTAGATACTATTGTTACCTCACTGTACAGATGAAGCAACTGAAGGCAGGAAGGTTAAGAATCTTAGCAAGAACACTCAGCAAGTATATGGCAGGGCAAGACTTCATTTCCATTGCAGAAAGACTCCAAAGCCCATATCCTGAGTGGCAAAACCATGTGCATTGTGTGTGAAGGCAACTGAAATCTACTACTCAAGTTGCTGAGATATTTACCCACATTTAGAAGACCCAACCCCTTTTACAAAGTCCCACAGCTCTTTTACATCATCATACTTTCTATCACTTCCTATTTCACAGCTGCCTCACTGGATTTTAAACTTTATACTTGTTTTGTTCACAACTGTAATATTGGTGTTCAGCATATTGCCCATTATGCTGTAGACACTGATTATATTTATTGATTAAGCAGCCAATAAATTGGCTTATTGAATATTTATTGACATGTAATTTCTTATGAAAGACTATCCATTTCTTTCTGTGGTTTAAAAGAAGGCCACAAAATACTGACATGGTGAATCAGACACAGCATAGGTGTTGGCGCTAACACAATACCATTCCTGTTCTGGCTTCTCCAGTAAGTCACAAAGTCTCTGGAATCTTCCTTTTATCACCTGATCAACAATAAGATATATTTCTTAAGCAACTCTTTGGTACCATACAAATTATCGTGATTACAACTCTGATTTCTTCTATTTGATGATGAACTATCTAAAAAGGGGGGGGCCTCCCTGGTGACATAGGGATTAGGTCTCAGTACTATCACAGATACCCCAGCCAAGTAGCTGACCCACATGGCGCAGCAGACCTCTGCCCGCTGCTTCCCTCAACAGTGTATTGCAGTCAATCTTCCTGCTTTGCTCCCCTCTGTCTCTGGTGAATTCTCTCTGTCTCTGTCTCTATCTCTGTTACTCTGTCTCTGTCTCTATCTCTCAGTCTCACCTCTGGCCTACACCCCAGCTTGTCTATGCAAAAATAAAATAATCAAATAACATCTTTTTTTAAAAAAATCTCAAAAGAGATACGAATGAAGAACAAAATCTTTTTCATAGATGCTGGGAACAGAGACGCAGAACAGAAAGTTAGAAATACCAAATGTCCATTTCTCTGAACAGATTCCATGTCCTCAAACTTGATCTGAACAGGTCTGGAAGCTTTTCTTGTTACATAGCCCATCTTTATACTTGTACTAAAAGAAATGGCAGCTTGAGTGGGTCTAAGAAATTAGAACATTTCTTGACTAATTCAGGTCAAGAAACCAAGAAACCTCCTGCTTCTTAAGATAAACTGGCCATTTAATATTTTTAACCCCAAATTCTTTGTCCAGAACTTAACTCCACAAAGGCACCTCAGAACCTATACTTAAGTAATTTCTCTCAGTATCCCAAGGATGCTTCTTCAAGATACTGCCTCCTCTCAGGCTGACTTACTGAGGAAATAGTCTTTTGTCTCCTATAAAGAAAATGATTTGCTTTTTTGGTTACATACTTTCTCTTTTCTGAAAATACCAAGCTCAGAAACTGCTGTGAGATAAAATCATAGATACACTATTTCACATAGAGAGAGCCCAGATTTATTTTCTCTGTGATGGGAATGTTAGTAATCCCACAAAATATATTGCTGTCCTAAATCAGGCAGTTGCAAAAGGGAAGTCTGTCCGTATTTGGCAAGTGAATTTAAAAATGGATTCTCATATTGTAATAATCCTTTTATAAGTGGAGCTACTTAGCTAAAATAATTTTTATCATTTTAACCCTACCTCATATGTATTAGTAGTTCATTCAGCCCCAGCTAAAACATGCAACTTTTAAAATATCCTCTAAAACCAAGACTCACTATAACAAAAATTATGATTGTCCTATGTTATTAAGTATAATAGTAGCTGGTTTATCTTTATAATTGTTAACACAACCAGATTTAAAATTTAATCTTTAAAAAAAGGCATATTCAGAGTTCTTGTGGTGTACCCTTAGAATTGGCAACAACCTTGAATTTGGATAACAACAAAATTTTGCTTTTAATTTCATGACTTCTAATTAAAATGTTTCATCTCCTTCCTTTATTAAAGTCAGGAACCAGTCACAATAGTATTATCAGTGCCAGTAATTTTGTTACCAGTAAAAATCACAAGTATTTTCAAATTATATTACAGTTACTGCATACATTTCAAAATTTTTTACCCATCACTACATCAAAAATTATAGTAGTTATTAGACAAACTACTAGAGCATGTTATTTAATGTGTTTATAATCAAGAAACCCATATATTTCTAGACCACAATGTTTTAGAATTTCGTTAACTATATTCTCTTATAATAGGTTTCCTATAATTCGTATAATTGGTTTCATATAATTAAAGATTGTTTCAGGGGATAAACCCCTGACAGACGCACAGTCAGCCCCTATTTCAGGAACCTCATCCTCTTTTGCAGAGCTGAGTTCACAGTTTTGAAAGAGACACATGGAGAGGTGAGAGAGAAGAAAACACCCAGCTAACCAGTCAGATCAGCCAAAACAACTCCGGTGATAGAAGGGATAACAGGTGCTATAGCCAACTCGCCCCCATATCCAAATCAGTTCCTTTTGTTATCCTTTTGTTTGCTACGCATTTAAAAGTTTTACTCTAATAAGGAATCCATACAATTTTCCACATTGCCAACGGCTGCTTTGGCACGTTCATGCCCACTTGCACACCTGCACACAAGCCACATCATGAGCCTTACTTAAAAATGGTATTAAAGGCCCTCCCTGGTGTCGCAATTTGTTAAGCACAGCACGATGAAGCTAGCCACAGTCACCTCAGCACGAGTTCGATCCTGGGCCACTGGCCAGGTAGGTGACCCACATAGCCCAGCAGACCTCTCCTGTCTTATCTGCTGCTCTCCTCAGCAGTGTCTTTCAGTAGATTTGCCTGTCCTGCTCCCCACTCTGTCCTGGTGAATCCTCTCACCATGTCTGTACCCTCATTCTGTATGCTTACATAAATAAATCTTTTTTAGAATAGTATCAAATAATTTAGAGTATATTTAATTCCTAACCACACTGTGATTGCATTTGAAGATGAGGACCTTATAGAAGTAATTAAGGTTAAGTGAGATCATAAAGATAGAGCCCTTTTTAGTATTCCAATAAGAACACCCCACAGGTGCTCACTCTCAATGCTGTGAGGATTCAGCAAGATGGCAGCCATCTGCTAACCAGAAAGAATACTGACCACACTGGCACTCTTATCTTGAACTTCCAATCTCTAGAAGGAAATAAATTTTTGTTAAAGCTTCCCAGTCTGTGGTATTCTGTTATGGCAGCCTGACCTGACTAACACAGAGTAATACTGGCTTTTTTTCTCTTTGATGTTACCCTTGCTACTCCCTTTAGTTATACTGCTGGGCGTTATTGGAAAATTCACTCCATCAGGATTCAAGATCCACAGCCACTGTTTAAACCAATAGTCCTAGACAGTTGTTATTTAAATAAATATCATAAAAAAAAGGAACCAACCAATTAGACAATAATAAATAACATTTTAATACAGTTGTCATTTGTCTCAGAAGTAGGTGGCAATTGCTGGAACTGCTATCAAATTCTACTTCCATCAACAACATTGTTTTTACAAGTCCTCTGTGATCCAACTCCCTTCTGAGACACTCAACAGCTCCTGGTACACACAGTGATTTTGCAGCCCCCGACCCCACAGGGAACACCACAATTCACCCAATTAGGCAGCTGGGTGTCCTGATTGCAGGTGGCTAATGGTGAAAGGGATTTTTGTTAAGGACCCGTATTTCTACATCAGCACTTATGACCTACTTGACGAAACACACCATACCATTTCTGGTTAACCTTAAAACAATCACATTAAAATAAAGAGGACTGTCAGTAGAGCAATTTTATAAATAGCTAAAATTAAACAGAGCAAGACTGGCAATGCTAATGCATAAGCAAAGAACTGACTTCCTGCATTTCATCGAGAATTCCTGATAGCAAACTGCAGTATGTTTATTATACATTAATTCAACACAGTGTTCAAAATGAATTTATGCCCTGGCTGAAGGGTGCGATATTGAAACTAAATATTATTTATTATCTTAATATTAGTAACCATACTAAAAAAAATCATGTTAACAATTCAGAGTATTTAAAAAGCTAAGGATATCACAGCTCTACTTACCAACCAACTGCTTTTGCCTTAATTTATGCAAGTGTAGCCTATAGCTAAAAGCTTTGTATATTTGTTTCCCCGTGGTATTAGTGCTCAAAAATAGGACACTCTTTCAAGGGCACCTTATAAACACAGAACTATAATTTATTTGGCAAATTAAAGCTCATATAAAATGTGCACACAGAGGTACAGATTAACATATTTAATTTCAATATTACCTGCAAACCTATTTTTTCCCATACACTGTTCTAATTAGTCATATAAAATCGAGTCTGTGTATTATGAGCAATTATTTTAGTGGAAATAGAAACTGGATCTGAATTAAATATACTGTAAAAATATAACACTTTTATGGAAATTAATATATCCATTTGTATCTAGAAAAATATGCTCTAGTTAAATGGCATGAGAATGTTGAGCATTCAAAACCTGATTATGGTAAAAGTTGAGATTTTTTATGATTTAATAATACAGAATAATATGCAATCTTGGTAATATACCAATATTTATATTTTGATAATATTTTCAAGTTTCCAAATCCCTAGTAACCACTAGATTCACTTTATGCAGTGGAAATTTTCTTATTATGAATATTCACTCCCCCTACAGTTGAACATGCAAATTGTTTGTGAACATTTTATTTAGCAAATGATTCTTTTCCTATTAAGCCTGTACTAGGAATTATAGTGGCATAGGTTCCAAGCTTACATTGCATGAAAATAGTTGCAAATAGAAGTTGATAAAGGATTATGCTTGTAAGTAAATCGAAGCTATAACTTTAGTGGCAGGATTGCTAGGCTTTCTAAAAGTTGTCATAAACTGACATAAAGGCTTTACCACTTAAGGGGATTTTTAAAGAGAACAAATAAATTGAAGCCAGTTGACCTGGCACAGGGCATGTGACCAAGGATGATCTAATGCCTCAGACTCTAAGTTTCTCATTCTCAGGTCTCAGCTCAAGTGTGACCTCCCCAGAGAAAACCTTAAACCCCTGACCTGAGATGGCTCCCCTGCCCCAGCTTAACCTATTACTTCTACCTTCCCACCTCATGTGTTAGTTACTTTCATAGGACAAATAAAATGTGTTCATTTCCTTCTTTATTGTTTTCCCCACTAGTGAATATTCCATAAAGCTAGGGACCAATTAAGCATTTAGCAATGCTCAAGGTACAGTGGAGCTCAATTGCCAGTTTCTGAATAAAGAAATAAATGAAGTAGCATGGTTTTTCTTTAAGGCTCTTTTATAAGATTACTTACAATTTGGTTCTCAAATAGATTTCTTAAAATGTTTTTTAAGATATTCCCTTTGATTCAGGATTAGCTGTACATTGTATTCATGATTACAAGGGACTTGGCCCTCCCTGGTAGAACTTTGGGCTGGAGCACAAGCTGCCTGCAGCCACTTCAGTATGAGTTAGATCCTGCCCTGGAGGTGATCCACCTGGCACCACACACAGACCTCTCCTGACTGGCCCACTGCTCTCCTCAGCAGTATACTTGTCAGTTTGCCTGTTCTGCTCCCCACTCTGTCTTTGGTGAATCCTCTCACCGCCCCTGCACCTCTGGCCTGTACCTCAGTTCTGTATGCATAAAAAAAAAGAAAACATGGCCCTAGAAGAATCACATTCTTCCCCAAACAAATAAGAATCTGTATATTTAGATGCATGTTGTGTGAAGTAAGCCCATGGAATTCCCTGAAAGATACACTATTGTTTTCGTAGCTACCCCATCTGGCTTTAAGTAACTATTCCTGCAAAAAAAAAAAAAACTACAAGCAGCTTCCATCTATGTCTTCTAACACTCCCTAACTCTCACCATCACTCCTAACTATTCTCTTATCTCTCACAGCATCCTAGAGTGGTTTCCTAGTTTGGAACAATTACCACTAATAAGCCCAACCAGCAAAATGCATTAAGAATCACCAGTTACCTGGTGATTTTAATGTTTTAAACATTGTCAACCTTTAATCTGTGCAGCTTCTAAAGACTTCCAAGAAAGTCAAGGCCACAAAATTCATTGGAATGTATTAAAATGTCAAAAACTTTTTCCTTCAACCTCTTCTAAATCCGTAATTCTCTCTC
>NW_004567109.1:54798356-54806572 GCF_000260355.1 Condylura cristata
CTCTCTCTCTCTCTCTCTTTTAATCTTTTAGAAGCCTTGGGTTAGATAGGAAACAGCTTGTTGCCTTCATCCACCATGACCTGTTCTAATGTTACAACACAGGACATCTAGGTCCAGCCACCCCGTCTTTCCCAATTCACTCATTTTATGTCTAGTTCTATTCTTCTTTCCAATTTAAAAAGGCTTCCACAGTTCTCAATCTGGAAGGCCACACCATCGGACACAACATACCTAATTTCTATTTTTCCTTCCCTGCTTTTTTCTTTTTTAATAAAATGACTTTAACATTGAATATTACTCACAATCCTAACTTGTTTTGTTTTAATCACTGTGCTGCAAAAGCTTATTTTGCAACTTTGCCATTCATCCTGCTTATATTCCATGTTTATAATATATAGATATTTTAAGCAGAAATTTCCATTACACTGTCCTTGAAACACTTCATTATCAACTTTTTTTCTAGCTCAAGGAATTTAATTCATTACTTTATAGTCTTTTTCTTTTTAACATCTTGAATGTCTTCCCACTGCTCATATGTTTAAAAGTTTCATATGGCCTGTAGCCTGCCTCATGCTTAATTGGCCCCTACCTTCCTCTTCATCCTCATTTCACAAGCACACAAAGTTCTTACCACACTTGCCATTGCTCTAGTCAGCAAGAATACCAGATTGCATCCTGCCCAAGTTCATTTGTTCACGCAGTTGCTCTAAATTGACTCTTCACCTAACCTATCCTCCCTTTTTCAGGCTAACTCCTCCTTACGTATCATTCAGGTCTCCTTTAAAGTACCACTTTCTGCAGAAGAACAACCTCCACTGCCCTATATCTCAGAGTCCTGTGGCTTTCCTTCACAGCACTGTCTCACAATTGCAATCACACTAATTCTTTAAGAATATGTCCAAGGCCAGTGGCATGAAGGAAGGCTGGGTCTTTGAGCCTCTCAGCTTTCCATTCTCACTGCCTTGGCAGTTTCATGCATCTCAAAGGTTTAAAAAAAGAAATGAAATAACATATATTTACAGCATTGTAGTTTCCAGGGATACATCAGCCTTAAATATTATCAACATGTGAACAATTCCCAAGTGCCTGTGTCCACTCTAGATTTCTCTCCCAAACTCCGGATTCATGCTTCTGTTTCCTACATGACGGTTGGCAGCTCTCTCTCTCTGAGAGAGATTTGTACATCCACCTCTGGACTCCTAATTTTCCCCCTAAAATCTGTTCTGTCTGCAGTCTCCCCCCATTTTGCTTGATGACACAGTACTCTTCTAGGTCCTCAAAAAGCTGTGAGGTTCTTCTTATATCTTTGACTCTTACCTTAATTCAATCTCTAAGGAAATCCTATTGACTCTTCCTTCAAATTATGTTTAAACTTTTTCAATTTCTCACTACTTCACTGCTCCTAACCAGGTCTATGCCCCCTGAGCCTCTTTACTGGACTCCCTCATATCCTCTCCCTTTATAATCTACTTCAGCACAAGAGCTGGGTGTCACTTGTCTGTTCAAAATCCTGTAATGGCTTCCCATTTTTCTTTGAGGAAGAACTGCATGTATTATATCTGACTTATAACTTCACCATTTTTTGCCAACCACATCAGCTACCTTGACTTTCTTTGAATAGTCAGCCATGCTCCTGCCTTAGGATTTTTGTCCTGACTCATTTTGGAATGGATAATACATCCTGTCTATCATAGTTTTTGTTTTTATTTTTCTGTAACAGTTATAACCTATATAACTGATGTATTTTTGTGTCTATTATTTACTGTTGTACTCGCCCTAAGAATGACAACTTTATGAGGTCAGGGATTTGTTCATTTATATATTCCAAGTAGCTGGAATATATTGGGTTTTCTACCCAATGTATTTTGAAATTCTCCTAGGTTGAGTCTTCTTAGGGTGTGAGGTGAATGTAGAGGAGTTTCCTACACACATTACAGTTCACAAGTGTTTATGAAAATTTTTCAAGAAAAGTTAAGTAAAGTTTGTAAGCTAATATCCCCTTTAACAGATACTTCGAACTTTATT
This sequence comes from Condylura cristata, assembly GCF_000260355.1. NCBI lineage: Eukaryota > Metazoa > Chordata > Mammalia > Eulipotyphla > Talpidae > Condylura > Condylura cristata. The sequence continues at coordinate 54,800,382 of NW_004567109.1, forward strand.
CCTTCCACAGAAGTCACCACTGTTATCATTGGTGTAATTTTTTTTCATTAAACTATAAGCATATACTCATAAAAAATATGGTATTACTTTATATGAGATTTTTTTATGTGAAAGGCATTATAATATTGAAAAGCAAAAGCCCTTCACAATATGTAAAGCTGTATATGTGTGTGAGGTTATTGTTACCTGGGAGCAGGGATTAAGAGACTCTCAAAACAAGTGATGTATCAGATTTTTACATTAATTCCAACATGATCCTCAAATAGCCCTTTTCTGAAAATGGAGTGCCATGTGACAATAGAAATAAATGCAATTTCTATGAGGTTAAGTAGAAGATTGGAGAGATAAATTTTACTTTTCTAAGATATAGTCGATTTTGTTTGCCATTCTCCATGTGTTCTAAAGGATTCATATTTAATTTCTGGAAAAAGTACTGAGAATTCCCAACATAAAAATCTGACAAAACATATGTATCTTCTATTTCTCATTTCTGATTTACAAATTGGTGAACATAATAATTTGTTTCTAAAATATTTGACTACTTATATAATACTTAACTTGCTGAAATTGTATCTCTATTATGCACATATCATAGAGATAACTATATAATATATAGTAACCATGTAGCACTACCTTTAATATTCTCTTTAATAAAAAATTATTGGTTCATTTGAAGTGTTTTCCCCTACTGAGTGCTTCTTATTTACCTTAAAAGTAGTTCATGCCTTAAAAAAAGGAAACATCCTATTACACTCCTAAAAATGGAAAAAAAAAAAAAACAGATCACAAAGGCTAAAACAAACAAGCAAATAATAACCCTAAGACTCAACCCAGCAGAACTTCAAAATATGCCTGAAGAGTTTAAGGTAGCAGTTCTAATAATGTTTGCTAAAACAATGGATGTTGTAAAATAAGAGTACAACAAAGATCAAGAAAATATGAGACTGCTACAATTAAAACTAATGATCTAAAATATACATTAACCGATTTAAAAATACAAGATGACAAACATAAGCAATGGAGAGAATTTGTGAGCTTGAATGCACCTTGATTGAGAAAACAAAAATGTAACAACAAAGATGAAAAACTGATTAAAAGATTAAAAAATTAAAGTTATATAAGAGTTCTGTGGGAAAACATAAAGAGAAACAACACTTGTATCATGGAGATTCTAGGAGGAAAAGATAATGAGAAATACAAGAAAGTCTGTGAAACAAACCATATATTCTGATTCTAGCTAGAGATCCAAAGAGTTCCAAACAAAATAATGCCAGACTGGTATCAAGACATATTATAATAAAACAATTGAAAGCCAATGACAACGACAGAGTAGTAAAATCATCAAGGAAAAGAACAGTAACCTGTAAGGAAACATCCACTAAACTGTCCATGGACTTTTTAGTAGAAAACTAATAAGCAAAAAGAGAATGTTAGAGATACCCAAAGTACTCAAAGACAAAAATTTCCAGCTTACATTACTTTACAATGCAAGACTGTCATTCATTACAGAAGGAAGGATAGGAGCTTAATTAAAAGCAAAAACTAAAGGAACTTAATTAATTCTAAATGATTTGAAGACCTATGTGTAAAAAGAAAATTAAAGATTTTAGAAAAAAATAAAGGTGAACCTCTTCATGGCCAAGTATAGACCGCACATTTAAAACATGGTATAATTGACTATAAAATAGAGGAAATAAGGAGTTGGAGGGGGAGGGGAGGTGTGAGAGCAAAATGGGAGGGGAACACATGATGGTGGACTATAGGTAATTTGGGGTACTATAGGTGAGTATACTCTGACAAATAACTGAAGTGTATGGGGGGGGGATGGGAGAGATCCTATATAAACACAAACATTTTTTTAAAGAACAGAACAAAAGAATTTGTCAACACCAAGGCAGCTATGAAAGAAGTACTAAAAAACAATAACAACAAACAAATATAGCAATTCCAGGTAACTGAATTAGGCTACATGGGGAGAGTAGAAATGTGCCCATCAGCAAACGTTTGTGATCAGACCTTCCAAAGGGTCACAAGAATAGTTTACTAACTTCAGAAGAAACTTCAAACAAAAATAATAGAAGTAACACAGAAGACTATGGAAATGGAATCTAAGTGAAACATAAAAAGAAGATGTCAAAAAGCAAAAAGATAAAGTATAATTTTTTCCATTTAAAAATGACATTAAGCCCTCGTATCTCAATAATCACCTTAAGTGTAAATAGCTTGCTGAAATGGTTGTAGCTGAAAGGTGTAAAGTAACTGAATAAATTTCAAAACAAAATCCAACCTTCTGTTCTTTACAGGAAATCAGTCTTACCAACAAAGACAAGCACAGACTTGGAATTAAAGACTGGAAGACAATACAAATAAATGGCAATCAAAATAGTACTTATATCAGGTAAGATCAATTTCTAATTAAAAAGATATTAAGAGCTACACAGGCATTACATTATGGCCTAATTCAAGAAGAAATTATAAATATATAAAGAATAATTACATATAATATATATGTATATAAAAGAAGAAATTGTAAATAAACACGAACCATTCATGAAGCATAAAGATACATAAGACAATTTTTTTCTTCTACATTTTAAAAGGACAATTTTATTAGGGAAAGAGAGGCATGTGTAAGTCACAGGTAGGCAGGAGAGCTGCATCTTCTCAGTGCATAAGTTGGATTGATACATAAGACAACTGTTCACATAACTAAAGAAAAATATAGATAGTCATATAATAATACTGGTGATTTTAAATACTATTGTTTCAAACATGGACAGATCAACAAGATAGAACACAAATAAGGAGCAATTGCCTTACGTGAGGAGGTAAGGAGCTAGAACAAATTGTTTTAACAGGCACCTATAGAGCATTCCTTCCAAATATCATTGCATATGCATTTTTTTTTATTAAAAAGTTTATTTTTACATCATTTTTCACATTTTTTTTTCATCACAATTGTAATCCCCACGGGTTTCCCATCACCAAATCACCCCTGTGCCACCACCATAGTCCCGTGCATTTCCCTCCCTTCCCCCCCCCCCGTTTTTTTGATCCCATTCCCCACTCCACCCCCACATAATGTCTCTGGTCTATGGTTGTTCATTATTTTTGTTATTTTCTCACCTGGTCCATTATACTCCTGCTATGAGTGAAACCATCCGGTATTTTTCTTTCTCTTTCTGGCTTATCTCACTAAGCATGATCTTTTCCAGCTCCATCCAAGTTGCTGCAAAAGACATGTGTTTCTCTTTTTTGGTTGCTGAGTAATATTCCATTGTATATATGTACCACATCTTTCTAATCCAGTCATTTACTTTTGGGCATTTGGGCTGCTTCCATGTTTTTCCAATTGTAAATAAAGCAGCAATAAACATGGGGGTACAAGTATCTTTTTCAATCAGTGTTTTTGTGTCTTTTGGGTAGATACCTAGGAGTGGGATTGCTGGGTCATAGGGAAGCTCCATGTTTAGCAGTTTGAGGAACCTCCAAACAGTTTTCCATAGTGGTTGTACTAGTTTGCATTCCCACCAGCATGCATATGCATTTTTAAGTGCACATGTATCATTTTCAAGAATAGGCCATATGTTGGGATACAATAAAACAATAAGAAAAACTGAAATCATATCAAATCTTTTTTCTGCCCATAATGTCATAAGATTAGAAACATCTTTTAAAAAAAACTTAATATTGCACCTAAAGCAACTTGAAAAAGATAAACAAACAAGACCTAGAGTTAGTATCACAAGTAAATAATAAAAATAAGAATGGCGATAAATGAAATAGAAATCAAAAAGACCATACAAAAGACCAATGAAATTGAGAGTTGGCTCTTCAAGAAGATTAAAAAAAAATGATAAATCTCTAACTAAGCTAGTAAGAAAGGGTGAGAGAACACAATAAACAAAGTTAAAAATAAAAGAGGATCTGATTTTGAATTAGATTTATAGAAAGAAGAATAAAAATACATGTTCATTAATATAAAATGCTACACATTGATTTTATTTTTTTATTCATTATATGGCTTTCTTTATTTGTTATTGTCATTTTTTTCTTCTCTTCCTTCTGTTTTACTCTAAAAACTCTCATTTTCACTATTTGAGTTGATTTTGTAATAATCATCAATATCATAGAACAACTCTGTTGTTTGTAATTTACAAGAATAGGATCTCCCCTTCAGTTCTTGTTACATATTTCACCCACTACTGAAGTACTCATAGCATACACTGAGTTTAGAATGGGAAATATTTGACAAGAAATATTTACAAAATCAACTCAAACAATGAAAATGGGAGTTTTTAGTACAAAACAGAAAGAAGAGAGCAAAAAATAATAAAATTAAGGAAGCTATATTCCTATGATATCTCTGGCAAAGTTCTAGAGAATAAAATTCTAACAAAATATTTCATGCTTTAAATTTTTCTGTGGTGGCAGGGAGAGGAATAAAATTTAAAAAGAAATGAAAGAGAAGGATCATAAGAGCTTACTTTGAACAATTTATACACCAATAAATTTTATAACCTTGAAGAAATGCACAAATTTCTAGAGCAACAATACATTACAAAGATTACACATACTGATCAAGTGTGGTTTATCTTTTGGAAGCAAGGATGGTTTAATATACGTCATTCAATGTAATATGTCAAGATAAGTAGAGATAAAAATTGTATATTTCTCTGCAATAGATGCAGAGAAAGTATCTGCTAAGATTCTGCACCCATTTATGATAAGTATTTTAAACAAGCTGTGTATATCAGCTAGTTTTTGATAAAGGAATTATGGTTATACAATGGAGGAAAAAAAGCTTTTTAAGTAAATGATGCTGGTGTTACAGGGTAGCCCAGAGTGGACTGGGTCGCCTTTCTATGGGGTCTCACCCACGCACTCACAATTCAGTTATACTGCAGGTACACATAAAAGGGTCAATAACAGGTGTATTTACAAAAGGGGAAAGGAATAGGAAAAAAAAACAGGGAAAGAGTGGGATAACAAGTAACTAGAATACCTTACCAGCTTGGCTGACTGAAAACACCGAGTCATGTTGTTTCCCGAGCAAGAAAGAGAGAAATGCAATTGCGCCCTATTTATTCCCCAAATGTCCCAGAATTCCTGCTAGCTCCACCCTTGGGTCCTAACAGTTCTCTCCCTGGTACTGCTGGGAGTTGTAGTTTCTAATCACTGGCGTAGGGGATAGAGTCCAGAAAGCTGGAGTAGGGGGTGGAGTCCACAAGACTCTGCAGAGTTCCTTTAGGACATCCTTTCCTTTAACCTTGGGAAACATGGATAGCTAGACACCAAAAAATAAAGCCAGACTCCTCATATTTAACACATAAAAATTCAGTCATACTGGGCTAAAGACTTGGACAAAGAACCAAAAATATAAAGTGATTGGAAGAAAATAAAGAGACCCTACCTCAGGATCCCTACTACAAAGGTATATTCTGAATGCAACCCCAACAGCAAGGAAAACAAAAACAAAAATGAACAAGTAGGACTATATCAAACTTAAAAGATATTTTACCTCTAAAGAAACCATAACAAAAACAAAAAGGCAATTTACAGAAGGGGGGGGAGCATTAGCATACCATTCATCTGTTAATCTCCAAAATTTACAAAGAATTTACATAATCCAACAGCAAAGAAACAAATTACCTGATTAAAAAAAATGGCAAAGGACCTCAATAGACATTTTTCAAAGAAGACATTCTGATGTTTTATAGACATAAGAAAAAAAAATGCTAAGTGTCACTTATTATCAGAGAAATGCAAATTAAAACCACACTGAGCTATCACCTAACTCCTGTGAAAATGGTCCATATTAAAAAGAATGGAATTAACAAATGTTGGCAAGATTGCCTTGATAAAGGAGTTTTTATCTACCATTGGTGGGAATGATACAAACTGATACAGTCCCTATGCAGAATGATATGGAGGTGTCTCAAGAAAATAAAGATGGAAATCCCATCTGACACAGCAATACCATTAGTAGGTATCCGTCCAAATAATGTGAAAAAAATTTAACATGAGGGCCCTCCCTGGTGGCACAGCAGGTTAAAGCACAGCACTGAGAATCTAAAACCGCTTCTGCATGAGTTCAATTCCCACCTGCCTCAGAGGTGACCATATGGCGCGGCAGACCTGTCCTGACCCGCCCGCTGCTCCCCTCAGCAGTGTACCTCGTCGATCTGCCT
>NW_004567109.1:54807822-54958560 GCF_000260355.1 Condylura cristata
CCCTGCACCTCTGGCCTGTACTCCAGTTCTGTAAGCATAAATAAATAAGTCCTTTTTTAAAAAATAACTTCAGAGTGATATTGCTGAGATAAATTGCCAAAATTATGTTTCTCATGAGTTTCTTATGGTAAACAGTTATTTTAAAGAGAACAGTACTTGTGGGATACACTAAGTGCTCAAGTATTCTTTATTTTGAATTGCCCACTTCAGTAAATTCAGCATAAAATGCATTTAATATTCACTCATGTGGTTATATAAACTAATAGTTATTCTTTATATTGTTGAGAAGTAGTTCATTGTATATAGGTGGGGCTTAGCATATTTATCCTTTCATTTATTAAAGAATGTCTGTGTTTACTACTTAGTAGTAGAATAACTGGATCATATGGTTAAGAAAAATTAAATTCCACCAAAAGTAATAATAAACTGTTAAATAATAAACTATTAGATTAATCAAGGGTTTGGAGTTTTTTATTTGTTTGCCTTTTGCATTTTGAGGACTAATTTTATTATAAAGTAACATTAGTAGGGGAGAAAATACTGTTTGAAATAGAAAATTTTATGAAACAATAAGAGAGTTATAAGCTTAAAAGGTAATAAGGCAGTTAAAAAGATGAAAGAGACAGAAAGAGTATGCCATGGTGTATATTACAGCAAAATTGAGATCAAGTTATTTAATCACTAAATCTTTTACAAAATGAAAAAAAAATATTTAGAAAACATTTAAATGCTTATTTAATTTTTATTTATAGTACAAAACAAGTTTGTTTTAAATATGAGTCTTATTCCTTTCTTTTAGAGCTACCAAAAGAGAGAATATCTAAGAATTGAGTTCCATGAAGAATTATCTCTTACTTTGGCATAACAAGTTATGAGTAAAACACAAATAATAACAATTACAGCTGAGATTTATTGAAACTATACTATGTGGTAGCTATAATCACCTTTGATCCTTACTAAAATCTTGTGAGTATTATTTTATCTATGAAAAATTTGAGGTTCACAGATTGTTTTTTTCATTAAGGTCAGACAGGCAATAAATCACAGACATTCCATGCTCATGGATGGGGAGAATCAATATAGTCAAAATGACTACTCGATTCATACCAAAAGCAGCATATAAATTTAATGCAATTCCCATCTAAATGAACGCAGCATTCTTCAAAGAAATAGAGCAAAAAAAAAATTTTATATGAAAACATAAAAGGCAACACATAACAAAATCAAATCAAACCTGGGTGAAAGGGAGAGAAATAGAGGTATTTCTGACTTTAAGCTATACTATAAGGCAACAGCAATTAAAGCAATATGGTATTGACATACAAATAGAAACATGGATCAAAGAATTGAATTGAGAGAAATATGTAGAAATATATCTACACACATACATGTATATAAATAATTCATGATCATATATTAAATAAGGGCTATCTTTCAAGCAAATAGTATTGGGAAAACTAGATAGCCACATATAAAAGAATGAAATTAGAATGTTCTGTAACTCCCGTGCCAAAAATCAATTTCAAAATAGGTTAAATACGTAGCTATAATACCTGAAACAATAAAACAGATATAAGAAAACATTGGTTTTATGTTTGATAGTATCAATGATAAAGATATTTAGAGATTCAAATCCTATAGCAAAGGAAATAAGAGCAAAATTAAACTACTAGGGGGCTCTCCCTGGTGGCGCAACAGGTTAAAGCACTGCACTATGAAGCTCTCAGAAGCCACTGCAGCACGAGTTTGATCCCCAGCCAGGGAGCCATATGGCATGGCAATCCTCTCCTGACCCGACCGTTGCTCCCCTCACCAGTGTATTTCAGTAGATCTGCCTGTTCTGTTCCCCAATATGACTCTGGTGAATCCTCTCACCCCCACACCCCTGGCCTGTACCCCAGTTCTGTAATCATAAATACATAATTTTAAAAAATAAACTACTAGGATGATTTCAAATCTAAAAGCTTTTACACAGCAAAAGAAAATATTAGTAAATTAAAAAATAGCAACCCACTGATATGGGAGAAAACACATACACATTTTACAACCAACAAGGGGTTAATACCCAAGACATATTTTTTAAAACCCCAATTAATTAATGAGAAGCAGATCTGAAGAGACAACTGATGAAAGAGAATATCCAGAAATCCAATAGACACATGGAAAAATGTATGTCGTTTCTTATATTAAGGGATGTACAGGTCAAAGTATAATGAGATACCAGCTTACATCCATGAGAATGGCACATATAAAAGTACTCCCAACAAGTGCTGGAGGGATGGATGAAGAGGGGGAAGAATGTAAGTTGATGAAGTCACTTTGGAAAGCTATCTGGATTTACCATGAAAACTAAAAATGGAAATATTATAAGACTCAGCAATCCCACTCTTGGACATCTATTCCAAGAACGTGAAACCATCAACTCAAAAAATTATAGTCTCTACACTGTTTATTACAGCATCATAAACAATAGTTATAACATGGAAACAATATTAAGCGCCCACTGACAGAGAACTGGATCAAGAAAATGTACGATAGCCACACAATGGAACACTATTCAAACATAACATATTGTCATTTTATCAAAGGGGAAAGACTTTGAGGACCTTATGCACAGTAAATCAAGTCAGAATGCCAAAGACAATATTAGGTATTCACTCAGCAGACAATTTGACAAAGTGCAATACTTAAAAGACATTGTTAAATGATAGGAAGTTTCTGAAATTAAAAGGGGGGAGAAACAAGTTAAAAGGTATAAGGACAAATAATTTTTAAAATGAAATTCACAGCCACAACACTTTCTCTGTTAAAGACCTTGTCTTGTTCAATTTTTTGTACCTTTGCCAATTTTTCTGTAAATTTTGCGATCTCCATCAATATGTTTAAATTAATTATATCTTCTAAACAAGTTAAAATAGACCTGTAATAAGTTTATTGTAGTATGCAATAAATCTGGCAAGTAAAATTGAAAGTTTGAGTCAATGAAGCCATGCTGTGATATCATTGCCAACTTAGCCATCAAAAGTAATCCATTATGATATAGTTTATTTCAAAGTACATTTAACACATTAATTATTAATCTACAGTGCAAAGCTTTTACCAAAGTCTGTCCTTGATGGCTTTGTTTTCCCAAGTAGTTAGCTTTTACAATTTTGTAATCCAAGACTAGTATTCGGCGCCTTGATCAAATTCCCAAAGTTCTGTAATGTCTCTTTTTACTGCCAGTAAATCCAGATGGAAGTAGCTTTTAGAGCTGTTATTAAGTGTGAGTTTATTAATGTTATCTATTAAGCCCACACTGCACATTGCCCATATAAGAACTTTTAGAACCATACTTGATAAATGTACTGAGCAAATCCAAAAGGTTTAACAACAAAATGAAGACTCCAGTATATAAATTAAAACATTTGTTGGCACTTAGAAAGCATCTTGGACACAGAATTCTACCTCATTAATTATACATTAGGGCAGAGTCTCTCATCAATAAAGTTATGGGCACAAGTTCCCCAAACGAACTTTAACTAAAACTTGGAGGAGGAAAGAGATGAAGCCAGTCAAAAAAACTATGAACTCCCCACATGGGAGTGAGCTGGGAGTGAATGGGCCCCAACACTATGAGGTAGGTGCAAGCCCAGCTGCAGGAGTCAGCGGCTGTTACAGACCATTTCCACATGAAAAGACAAACAAAAATTGACAGTGCCAACTCCTCAGAGCTGCCCAAAGAACAACTTTCACGGCGATAAGTATGTTCTCTCCAACTGTGGATCCTTTCATTGTAGACCCAGAAGAAGTCACTGTTCACATTTTCAAAACTTCATCCATATGCTAAGAAAAAAGTGTAACATCCGGGCCCTCCCTGGTGGCGCAGCGGGTTAAAGCACTGCACTGAAAATCTAAAGCCGCTTCCACATGAGTTCGATTCCCGCCTGCCCCGGAGGTGACCACATGGCGAGGCAGACCTCTCCTGACCCGCCCGCTGCTCCCCTCAGCAGTGTACTTCGTCGATCTGCCTTTTCTGCTCCCTGCTCTGTCTCTGGTGAATCCTCTCACCCTCCGCATCTCTGGCCTGTACCCCAGTTCTGTACGAATAAATAAATAAATCTTTAAAAAAAAAAAAGTGTAACATCCATAGATGGAGTGTTTGAAATGTTTTATGTCTGCCAGCCTGCCTCTTACATAGTATTGCTTTAAAAATAAAATAATTCACTTAAAAAAACTAAAATCAGAGAGCAGCCATTATTGCTAGAGAAGTTCAGAATGAAGGAGGAGGTGTATGTTCCTGCATACTGCTGGGCAGTGGGACTGGATCAGCCTCCCCACTCTCCAGTCCCACAGGATGAAGACTGTAGAGTCTCAGTAGAGAACAGGACCATGTCAAGGAGACACAGGAGTCAAGTTGAGTAAAAACAAGAGGAGAGGGGACTTTTTTTTTTTTTTACAGATTTATTTATTCATACAGAACTGGGGTACAGGCCACAGATGCGGAGGGTGAGAGGCTTCACCAGAGACAGAGCGGGGAGCAGAACAGGCAGATCGACGAAGTACACTGCTGAGGGGAGCAGCGGGCGGGTCAGGAGAAGTCTGCCGCATCATGTGGTCACCTCCAGGGCAGAAGTGGCTTAAGCTTCTTAGTGCAGTGCTTTAACCCACTGCACCACCAGGGAGGGAAGAAAGGGGACATTTAGAACAGCACAGTGTAGAACAGCTGGATGGCCCTCAAACTAAACCTACCCCTTTCCCGAGATCCAAAGGCAAAGTCTCATACATGGAACCTGTTATGAAGGACAAAGCCCTGTGGTATTAAAATCTCTGTAAGAAGCAGAGCACACATACAGGGGCCATACTGATAACAAGACTGTGTGCCTCCACTTTGACAGGGACTGAAGGGCTGGCATGGGTGTGCAGTTGGCAAAGGCAGCACATCAAGTGGTACTAGGGCCATAGAATCATTTGAATCATATTTGAGAGTTAAAAGAAAAAAAAAACTGGGAATATAACAATGACACACAGGCTATCCCTGATATATCCCACACCCCACTCATGGACTTCTGATCATAATGAGAAAGGATTGGGGGCATCTTTGAGACATTACACCAAAATTTCTCTCCCACTCTTCAGGGACCCTGTTATTCACCCTTAACTATGCTGAACAAAGCTTTTTCATCATATCCTCTCCTTCTCCTCTGGTATCTGCAGCATCCTTTACAAGCTCTTAACTGAGCTTTCAGTCTGAAATGTGGAATCCAGACAAAATCCCCAGAGTTAAACCAACTAACTCCCCCAGAAAATCCATGCTCAGACAGAGAGGAAAAAAAAAAGCCAGTGAACAGCATAAATTATTCTCCTCCAGATGTTTTTCCCCCAGTCAAATATACCTAGTGGATGAAACTCAAGTAGAATAATTACCCATCTGATGGTCTCTCCTACCAAGAGATTTGTGTGAGTTCTTTACTTCTGCTGTTAAGAAATCCAAATGCAGCTGCTTATCTGCCTCTAGGAAACATGGTGGAGCAAGGCTCTCAGGAAATCATTTGCTTAAAGTGAAGTCATAATAAAGGGTTGGGATGACCAGACTTTAAATCTTTCTCCACCCTTTACTTCTGCTTTTTCAGTCTTTGCTTTTGGTCAGTTTTAGGTGAGGGATAACTCATCTAAAGGAGTAAGGATTCATTACTTGCATTTCATCAACATAACTCACCCCCAAAGTCTTAGTGTAAACTGTCTCTGGGCAGCTGGAGGTGACCTCTCTGACCATCTCAAGAGCAAAATGGGACTTTCCCTTTACACTGTAAAAGAACACAAGGTATGACAGTTAAACCAATGCTTCACTATAAAGTGCAAGAGGGCTGACAGAAAGAGTGACAGACAAATTAAAGAGTAAGTTCTGTTTAGCAATTTTGGGTGACAGCACTTAAAATTTTTAGCTCCAGGATTGTTTAGGAATGACAGTATGCAGCTGAGAAAGGCAGCCTACCCATTATCAAAGGGAATTTGTATGTGAACTTCAAAAAAGCAGTTCTCAAAACGAGAGAAAAAATTATACATGTTATTTAAATAGTAACCCATTAACCTTCTACACGGTCTTCAAATTGTCTGTTTCCACATTTCCTCATTAGTTCTACGTTGGGATCAATACTTCATACCAATTCTATTCCACTATCCCTATAGAAATGTCATTAGAAAATGGGTTGAACATGTCTTCATTGTCATCATCATCGCTGTTGTCAGTTTTCCAACCTATGGATTGTTGATCACAAACACCAGTTTCTGAGAAACAGGCACCAAGACTAAGTGCCCCTTGGTATTGTGCTCTTTGCATGAGATACAATGGCACAAAAGCTTGTATTGATCTTATGAATACTAATCACATATTGTGTATTTATACACTAGATCTGAGTTAAGCACATTGTACTCATCATCTGTCATTGACAAGTATATGATGGATACTCAATAATGTGGGAAAGACAGAGGATGAGAAAAGCAGGGAGGAAGAAGAGAAGGGAAAAGAAAGGGAAAGAAGACAGCTTCATTATAACTTACAACTTTTAATGAGCATTTGCTGTTTGGTAGGTCATTTGAGATCTTGAAATACAGGTAATACAGCAGATAGAAATATTCCTTCTGTCTATTGGAATTTACAGAAGCAGGTCCCAAACCTGACCAGAAACATGCTCAAATTGCCTTTGAGTTTGGCCCGTAACCCTTTAATCATGACTAAGCTCAGAAATAAATAGTACTGAGGTTTTTCCTCACTTCAGAAAAACCCTGAAATGAATCCAGTTACCAAGAGTTCCTTCCTTCCTCTTTGTCCTTTTTTCCACTGTGAAGATTTGAAGTCAAGAGAAAACCACTAAGGTGTAAACAAGAGATTACTCATAGACAGTATAAACAGAAGAGAGCGAAGGTCCAGGCCAGGTTCCAGTTGTCATCTAAGAGATTCATCATCTCCAAAGCCTGTCCAAACATTCATCACAAACAGGTTTCAGAATGTCTTATATGGGCCTGAGCCAGGTTTTCACCTTTACTTTGTCCGTATCTCCCAAGGATGATCCATTCCAGTGCTATCAACTTTCAAGTAACAATAAAAGTTATTTGATTATAAGAAAGAAGGAGGAAAGATGACCAGCCTCCCGAAGACTCAAACATAAGCTGAGCAACTGGGAACAAGTCAGCCCTTTAAGAGAATCTATATGATCTTACAGGTTGACTTTCAACAAGCTCTTTAGGATGAGATCGCAATGAAACACAAAGTTGGAATTATACTGCCTCCTGAGCCCAAGTGTTGTGAACAATTTCCCTTCATTATTTCAGATTTTTTTCTAGGCTGGTGTTTCATTCAAAATCATAAAGTAATTGTATTTTGTAAACGGAAATGTATGTCCTTTTATATCTATTGCATTGGAAGGATTTGGTGGTGAATGTTTCTGCTAATGATCACTATTATTTATGGTACTGTTAATCTACTCAACAGCTTTCACACATTATTTGTAAAACTATGAAGACAAGCAATCATTTCAATGTAATTTGGTGTTACCTTTGTTCCCAAATGACTTTATTTCCAATTTAGTTTCTACTCACTTCCTAATCCAAACTTTCACTTACTGATGATTCTTATGGCTTGGGACTTGATATTGGAGGGAAAAACACAATTATCTTAAGAGATACAGAAAAAAAAGTATTTAATACTTACCCAAATTTTTTTATTTTCTAAATATCTTGTGTTTTATTATATTTAAATATATTTTGGTATCATCCAAAATTTTATTTTAAAATCCTTACATTAAATCATTTTTTTAAAATTAAGCTTTCTTGGCCCTCCCTGGTGGCGCAGCGGGTTAAAGCACAGCACTGAAAAGCTAAAGCCGCTTCCGCGTGAGTTAGATTCCCGCCTTCCCCAGAGATGACCACATGGTGTGGCAGACCTCTCCTGACCCGCCCGCTGCTCCCTTCAGCCGTATGCTTCGTTGATCTGCCTGTTCTGTTCCCCACTCTGTCTCTGGTGAAGCCTCTCGCCGCCCCTGAGCCTCTGGCCTGTACCCCAGTTCTGTATGCACAAATAAATAAATCTTTAAAAAAAAATTAAGCTTTCTTAACATGAGTAATTTCGTTATAAACCTGAATCAGTCATCATATATAATGATAAAATTATAAAATAATTTTAATTTAAGTCACAAACAAAATAAGATTCCCTATTATTATTACTACTATTACTTGGATTCATTATTATCTTAGAGGTCTTACAATAACCAGGCAGGAAAGTAAAACAAAATATAAAAATCAGAAAACAATAGACAAAATTGCTTTTCCATACAATATAATTATCTCTAGAGTATATTCTAGCTAATTTGCAAATTATTGAAACCAATTAGAGTTCAGCAAAGTTGCTAGATAAAAATAATTTGACAAGCTAACATATTATATTTCTGACTGTGAGCCACACACTATTCTAGCTACTTTCCATAAGACTTTAACTAACCTACTAATCACAACAAACACTTGAAATGATACCATTAATATTTCAAAGAAAACTGATGCAAAAAAATGTAAAGGATCCAGTTATTTTACGTTGAATTGGATTCTGCAAAAGATATGTTGAATCCTAACGTCTCGTAACTACTGTGACCTTACTGAAAATCTGGACTGCGAGGATATTACAAGTTCAGATGAGGCCTCCAGGTTGGGACCTATGCCTTATAAGATGAAAGAAACATATATACACAATGGAGAATGCTACGTGCTGATCAATATGAGACTGGAGTTATGTAACTACAAGCCACCAGGAGCTAGAAGAGGAAAGGAAGGATTCCCCTTCAGTTTTCAGAGGGATCATGGCAACACGTTTATTTCAAACTTAATGCTCCAGAACTGAGACAATAAATGCCTGTTACTGTAAGTCCCAGGCATTGTTAGGGCAACCCTAGCAAATTAATAAATTTGTCAACTATCACACAGCTAGTAAAATGATAGATTGGGAAATAAGATTAGCATGCCAAAATCAATTACCCTACATGAATAAAAACAAGTTAGAAAATGTAATGTAAAAACAGATACTCTTCACTGTTTTTAGTCACTATTCACATATCAACACATAAACTATAAGGTACCTTGAAGTAAATATGGTTAAAAAAAATTCAGTATACTGTCAATATTCATTATTTGTGATCATTGTGTTGTATAAATAACTCAAGTTGCAAATACTAAACCCTTGTTTTTAAGGGAAATACAATGTTAGCCTCCTAAAAGTATCTTATCACAATGTTTTCAAAATTGACCAAAGTATGGCTTTGTTCATGTGTGTTTCTCTTTACAAATACCTTATTTAATATCTATGGCTGATTCATTAGTATTGAATTCACTGCCAACAGCACTATTAGCCCATGTTCTAACAAAACTTACATATATCATGAACTTCTTACACTGAGGAACACAAGTCAGCACTTCAGTGCTATGCATATAGGCTATTTAAAATAGTAAAATCACTAATAAAAAGTACAGACTATGTCACTGAAATCTGAAAAATGTTTACAATATGAGAATTATCATATCATTCACCTTGCTGGAACTCATCAAGAAAGGAAAAAAAGCTTGTCTACTGGATGACTCAGGCTTCTCACCACTCCCCACATGTTCACTAGTGACGAGGCAAGCACAATGAGTTTTGACATGGGGATTAGAAATAAATTTTAGAGAGAAAACAAATCAACAAACACAAGATTTACAAATAGTGATGAGAAAAATGATAAAACTTTGTAAAAGAATAACCCCAAAAGTCCTCTAGGTTTATGGACATGGAATATGGTGATGAATGGGAAACTTAAAATTATCTAGATATTATTTTTTCCATAAATTAATTCTATCAATGTGTTACTTCAAAATAAAGGAGTCTTCTACCAGATGCACATCAATGCCATCAAATGCCTCCAGAGTCTGAGAAGGAAAGAATTTCCATGCATAGCTAGCTCAGCTAATGGTAGGAGTCCCCAAATGCAAATTTACCTGTGCAGAAGGGCTTATGTCTCATTTAGGGACAGGGACTTGGAAAAACACAAGTGTTGAACTCTATTAGTTGGGGAGTGGACTGAGGGCACAAGACAGGTTCAGCAGGAGGTCCTTGGGCAAAGCAAACAGGGTTGGTGGAGGAGAAAGAGGAAAGTATTAACTGAAGGCTGGTGGTGGTGGTGGACTGCCCATATCTATATTGGTATCAGATCCTTTTCATGTGTGGGTCCTTGTAGAAGAACTAGACCCGAGTTGCCAGGTTTTCTTTATCTGGGAAAGCAGAATCACTCAAAAGGAACAGATTAGTCTTGGTATTGTGGCAAAGGGGTCATATGTTATCCGATTTAACCAGCCAGACTGGAAGACAGAAAGCAATTAAGACTTGATTAAGAGCTAAGCTATAGGCAGAAAGAATATAAGGCTAGTTTCAACTTTAAAGAAATGGTTTTAAAGTCCCAAAGATTTTTTTTTCAATACCTTGACAACCTGATCCTAAAATTCATAGGGCAAAATAAAGAACTAAGGATCACAAAATTTTCAGTAATGTTGAAAAATAAAATGGTGATACGTATTCTACCATATATTAGAAGTTAGGATAAAGTTACAGTAATTAAGATAGTGTGATATTGACATAAGACTAAAAGAGAACAAGGAAACAGTAGGTCAAAATTGCCATATACTTACATAGAAATATTTTTTATGCCTTAAGATGTTATTGATATAAAAAGGGAGAAAGACTAGTTATTCAGAAACTAGGGTCAAAAACAGTAAGTTATTCAGGTAGAAAAAAGAAAAATCACTACTTTATATCATATCAAAAATAACTGAGAAAAAATGAAAAACCCAAATGTAAAAAGTAAATGAATAAGACATTTCAAAAAATAGATATCTTAATGACTTCTAAGTAGGAATAGATGCATTTAGTAGGAAAGAAAAAAAGCACAAACTATAAAGGAACAGATTAATACAGATTGCACTTAAATTCCTAAAATTTCTGTTTAAAAAAAAAAAGACAATGGGGCCCTCTCTAGTGGCACAAGCCCAGCACTATGAAACAATCCACAGCACAGCAACACAAGTTCAATCCCTGTCCAGGTAGCTGACCCCCCAGTCAATCTGCCTGTTCTGTTCCCCACTCTGTCTCTAGTGAATCCTCTCTCTCTCACACATACAAACCCCACCCCACACCTCTAGCCTATATCAGAGATAATGTATACATAAGTAAATAAATCTTAAAAAAAAAAAAAAGACAGTGGTATTACAATCCAATCGACAGGACTAGGAGAAAGTGCTTGCGACACACATAACTAACAAAAAGTTAATATACAGGGTTTATATAGAAATCCTACAAATTAATAAGAAAAAGAAAATACTGATTTGAGAAGTAGAAAAAGGATTTTTAAAAGTGTGAAAGCAACCCAACAGCATTAATTATCAGGGAATTATAAAAACTCAATAGACTGGCCCTCCCTGGTGGCGCAGCGGGTTAAAGCACTGCACTGAGAAGCTAAAGCCACTTCCGCATGAGTTCGATTCCCGCCTGCCCCGGAGGAGACCACATGGCGTGGCAGACCTCTCCTGACCCGCCCGCTGCTCCCCTCAGCAGTGTACTTCGTCGATATGCCTGTTCTGCTCCCCACTCTGTCTCTGGTGAATCCTCTCACCCTCCGCATCTCTGGCCTGTACCCCAGTTCTATATGAATAAATAAATAAATCTTTAAAAAAAAACAAACTCAATAGATTGTATTTTGTGGCAATTTTACACAAAAACTAGAAACTCTAGGTAATCCCACTTTGATAAGTATGTGAAGAAACTTGAAATTTCAGTACTTCTAATGGAAATTGAATTGGCAATTTGGCAATATGTACTAAAGTCAAGCTCTGTATAGCCTTATTCTCCACAATTCATCATCTAGTAGCTGCCCCCAGGGAAACTTCCTCATTTGTGCACTGGACATGTACAGAAATGTGTGTTACATCTTAATGGTGATCAACAAAATGTGGATATTATCTAAATATCTATAATATCAACATAGGTTCAATTAATTAAGGTTATAGTCATATAATAAAATAAAACATAGGGGTTAAAGTGGATACATTCCAAAAAACTAGCTGCAGAGAGATATACAGGAATTCCACTTCAATAAGTTTTTAAAAAAAGCAATAGCATATACAATTTGTTGACACATGTGTATATGTTTGTCTTTTATAATAGTACAAAAAATTCATGCCAATCATAAGTGAACATTCAATTTATGATAGTCTTTATTTTCTGGGGGAGTTAAAGTATCAAACATTAGTTAATTATATCTATGATATTTTAAATCTAAAGCAAAACTGGTGAAAAGTTAGGATTTGATAAGAGAAACTGGGTGGGTATTTGTTGTAGCCTTCTCTACAAAGTTCTGGGTACTGGCAACATTTAATTTACATCAAAAAATGTTAAAGTCTGTTGAATTTGGAAGAAGTTCAATGTCAGTTTAAGTCCTAAATTCGGTACTTGCTGTTAAAATTTAGAGCCTGCCATCAAGTTCTATAAATAAGATAATAGAATGTAGGAATTACACTTAATCCTCTAATTACTCCCAGCTTTAATCAAGCCTTTATTAACATAATGTGTCGAGCTTGGGGTCTTAAAACCTGAGAGGGGATTTAGGAAAGAGCAATCAAAACAATGCAAAATAAGTAGGTGATATAAGGAAAGGCAAAAGGCCTGGGATGACTTTGACCAGTCAAAGAAGAGACTATATTGAGGAAGATGCACTTTGTTCCTTTTATACTGATGTCTGAGCTTCAATTAAAATCTAACTAAAATTAACTGTTTGGGAGATCCATTGCTATGTAACAAATTACTCTAAAACATAGTGATTTAAAACAACAGTAGTCATTTACTATGCTTGGGAATCTGTAATTTGTCCAGGACTTCAATGAGGATGGCTCTTTGCTGCTCCATATGGTAGCAGCAGCAATAGCTCACCTGGAGTGGAAGATCCACTTTCTCAGTAAGTCACTCACGGCTCAGGAAGTTGGTGGTGGTCATTGGCTGAGGCTGTGCTAGGGAGGGCTGTGGCCAACATTCTCAGTTCCTCTCCTCGTGGGTCTTTCCATCAGTTTCTTGAACATCCCTACACCAGGATGTCTGGTTTCCAAAAGCAAGTGGCACATGAGGAAAGTGTGTGGCAGTTTTATATCCTATGTTTAGAAGTAACACTAAAAGTGCCATTTTCATTTGGTCCTGGTAGTCACAAACACCTCCCCTGTTTCAAGCACAAGTGTAACCTGTGGCTGAGCCCCGGAAGGGGCTGCAGGTGAGGCTAGATAGCCCCAGAGAAAAATGCTAAAATGCATCACATTTTGGGGTGGGGTGACCACTAAGAGATATAAGGGACCTCAGAGGGGGGTGTGAATTCATTCAGTCTTCGGGACTCAAGGGTTTTGGATCTTCAGCATTTGGGATCAGCAGATTCCAGCCCATTCTGCACCAATCTTCCAGAAGGCTGTTGTGGGCCTCTGAAGGTGGAG
The DNA here is from genome assembly GCF_000260355.1 of Condylura cristata. Classification (NCBI taxonomy): domain Eukaryota; kingdom Metazoa; phylum Chordata; class Mammalia; order Eulipotyphla; family Talpidae; genus Condylura; species Condylura cristata. The sequence continues at coordinate 54,821,344 of NW_004567109.1, forward strand.
GCCTCTGGTAGCCAACCTCAAAGAGGAAAAGTTAGGAGGCTTTACAATTAGTCAAGTGACTGAAACTGTTCCGTTTTGCTGTGGTTAGAGCCTGGCAGGGAAAGCAAGGACCCAGACCTGGGCACTGAGTGTGACTGTATGTTGGTTCATTTGACTGCTATAGCTGCTTTTTTTCAGGGTCATTTGTCTGGTGCTGCACTGGGGCATCCCTGAAGCTCCAGGAGCATCTCTTGTTGCACCTTCTGTGTTTTTGTTTTGTGTGTGTGTGAGTCAGAACCTGGCCTAGAGTCTGGCTGCCATGTGTGCTGGGTCGATAGAGACAGGAAGACACCATCTTAGACACGTGGCCTATTGTTCAGGAGAGGTGTTCTGTGCCCTCAGTGGTGGGAAGATGCCATTTTTAACTGCTTTTGTGCAGGACTGAGAAACACTGGACACTACTTTAGATGAGGTAAATGGTCATTATTAGCCTAAGTAGCACTGTTTTTCCCTGATTTATTAAATAAATCCCTTTGTTGTTGTTTGCTGAGCTAAAAGTCTTGCGATTGTGAGCATGGGTGAACAACTCAGACAATGGCTGGTAAACTATTTGGGCAGTGTCGTTGGCCAGTTTTAGTGTCCCTTGCTGCCCTGTATCACAAGAACTTTGGGTGGGGAGATGGTATTGCATTCATGTCTGAAATACTGTGCAAAATTTGTGACCACTGCCAGTTATTCCCAAATCCTTCTTTGTCATTCTACTATTCTCACAGCTCCTAGAAAGAGCTTTAACCATACCATTCTCTTCCCCAACAAGAAAGATATCCTCTTTTTTTTCACCCTCTAAAGCCCTGTTTGTTCTAGGGAGCTATAGGTCTTGATGGAATCAAAATATATACATGAAATGTAATAATCATGAAGATATCTTGAAACATTCTCTTCTGTAATCAAAACTTAGGGGTAACTGACCAAAATACTGATGTTTCAGACATTTCCCTAAACATATTTGAATTTAGCTAAAATAACATGACAGGACATACATATTTCACACCTACTATCAAGCCCATGTGCAGACATAGGTGCCCAGGAGAATTTTGAAGAATTCACACAGCAGTATTTCTCCCACACTATAGACATTCAAAAAGAATGTAACTCATAGATCAAAACAGATCTTTAAATATTTTTAAACTCATAGTAAAACAAGATAAAATTTGGAGAGCTTTCTCTTTGGAGCTTCTTCTTTAACTCATTTGATTTGATGGATTCTAGTACAACAATCTAAAATGATTATATTTGTCAATTCAAGAATCTGATAGCTCGTTACCCTGTGAGATTTCCATTTTCACTCTATCCACTAAATGACTATATTGTCTTCTGTTTTATTGAGTGTGGAAAATAAGCAAACATGTCATATTAGAATTAGTCCTACCATTTGTTAAGCATGTTAATTTATCTTGTAGGGATGGATACTCAATATAGCTGACTGATGTGAGACCAGCTTGCCCAGGTTTGACCAATTTGATTCAGATGGTTCTTGGACTCTCTTTCTATTAGATTAAACCACTAAACTGTTGAGTGTTAACAAGTTGGGCCCTCAAAGCATTGGAATTTCAAATGAATCAATATATAAGCATTGTTCAGATTAAGAAATTTCCTTGCAAAGGGGCCTCTCTGGAGGTACAAGAGGTGAAGTCTCAACATTATCAAGCTATCTCAGCCACTGCAACAAGAGCTTGATTCCCAGTCAGGTAGCTGACCCACATGGCATAGCAGACCTCTCCTGTCTCACCTGCTCCTCCCCTCAGCATCATATTTCAGTAGATCTGCCTGTTCTGCTCCCCACTCTGTCTCTGGTGAATCCTCTCACCCATACACACACACACACACACACACACACCTCTGGCCTGCACCCCAGCTCTTAAATCATAAATAAATAAATCTTAAAACATAAATAAATAATTTCCCTTGTAAAGCTAAAAAAGTTGGGGATTTGATACAAGATGAATATGAAAATGTCTTCACTAAAGGTTCAAACTTATACATAATGCTTTGATGTAAAAAATCCCAGAAAAGTGGTACCACTACTTTTACATGAATCAACAGGATGAGTTCCATATGTGAAGGTCACCTATAGGAAAAAAATAAGAAACTCTCATTTATTTAGACTATTCTCTAGATGCTGTGTAAATTAGTCAATAAAATTTAAATATAAGGGCATTTAAGAAAAGGTTTGATGTTGCTGAATAAAGACCTTGTGAAGTTTCGAATAGTGCAATTTTAACTAGAATGATTGAAGAGTTGTTTTCTAAACCATGAAGTGAAAAAATTAATCCTGACTTACCGTGCAAGTTAGATGTAATAAAAAGAATCCTTTAGCAATGCGTAATAAGTATTTAATACTATAAATATGAACAAGAATATAGATATCCCCAAAAAGTATGGTCAAAATTAGTGATGAATATGTTGTAGCAGACTTTAGGTGGTAACCATCTATTTCAATTACTAAAATAACTTTAGAAAAGCCACCATACATATACGAAGAAAAAAAATATCAAAGAGATGCATAATTTTAAAAAGCATCAATGTCATTTGCTAATCTTTGGAACTAAACATAGGATTAGATGAAAGCTTTATATTTTAGAGGAGTACAAATTTCAGCAGAGTGGTTAAAGATTCCTGGTTAAATTTTAGGATATCTCAAGTCTTTTTGTAAAACCTCACTTCTACTCCTGATGGTCCAAGTAGGATGAAAGTAAGTAACAACAAAAGAATAAAAATCCCATTGAGTTTAATAAGTAAACATGCTACTTTGAACTTCTTTTCCAAGTGCAGTTAGTAGCTACTAGCTACGTAGCATGGCCCTCTGGATATGTGAGGGAGACAAGCTGTTTGTACACCCAGTCATCCAATTCCATCCAACACTCTACTCTCCAATCACAACAGTTTGTCCAGAGAGAGAAATACTGTATGCGAACAAATTCACACTTCTTATATTTTCACAGTTGGTGACAAGAACCCCATGATCACTGTCTCACCACACTTGAATCTGTAAAATTCCTATTTCTTTGAATTCTTCAAAACATATATAGTTTGCCCTATATTATCTGTAAGTAACACATTTAGCAGCATTTTGAAAGTGTGCACAGAGTTCTAAGTTTCAAGATATTAATAAAATTATTATGACATGAAAGAGTCTTATGTCAATGCTGAGTTAAATAATTGTATTTCTCATCAGAAATGTTTACATACCAATATACATTAGTCTTCTAGGATGTGTTAGCCTTTATTATTTCCCATAGTTATTTTAATCATGGGAATCATTTTGCAAAAATATCTCAATAAACTACACCTTTTGAAATGTGAATTTAAGGCATTTCTTAAAATATTTTCCTGATACCAATGTAAGCAATGGCTTCCATAATGATAGAATTCCTCTCCAAGCTTCTTAGTTATCTCCCTCTGACTCTAATAACTTCCACAGGGAAAAAGAAGGGAACAGGATCAAAACTGGGGTGGGAAGAACACACGGGACTATGGTGACGGCACATGGGCGAAGTGGTGGTGGGAAGCCCACAGGGGACTACCACTGAGATGGAAAAATGAGTGGTACAAAAATAAATAAAGTTCCCAGCATTGAAAAAATAAATATTAATTTAGAAGTTTATTTATCCAACAACTGTTTATTAAATGTCTGCTATTTTCCAAGCACTACTGTAGAATTTGGAAGCACAGAAGTGAACAATTTTTTTGAGATATTCCCTTTCCTTATAGAACAACACTCTAGTAAGAAAAGGTGTTGATTTACACACAAATAAAATCCAATATGATAGATACTGAAAACATCTAATAAAGATGAGCAAAAACAAGATGCTGAGCTAGAGAGCTTCTTGAAAATTACAAGAGTGTGGCATTTTAGAAATGTGACCTGCATGGCTCTCTGAGAAACTGACATTTGATCTAAAACATGAAATATCCCTATTTTAGTTCTCTTTTCTTTTGCATTATTTTTAATCGAAATAATGCTTCTTTCCTAGCCCCAATTTCAGAAGTATCCACTTTGAATAGCTTATGATTTCATTTTCCTGACAATTATCACTAGCTGATAGCCATAGTGGAAGTTGGCAGAGCAACAATATTGAAGTATTCTGAGTCCCTCAACAATCTTGAAGTCACCATACTAGCCCTGAAGTTCTCTCTTTCAGGTAAAAGAAGATAATGTAGACCCTTCCTGGTGGCACAGTGAGTTAAAGCACAGCACTAAGAAGCTAAAGCCACTTCAGTATGAGTTCAATCCCCGGCCCTGGAGGTGACTCACATTGCACAGCAGATCTCTCCTGTCTTGCCTGCTGCTCCCCTCAGCAGTGTATTTCGTCAGTCTGCATGTTCTGCTCCCCACTCTGTCCATGGCGAATCCTCTCACTGCCCCTGCACCTCTGGCCTGTACCCCAATTCTGTATGCATAAATAAATCTTTTTTTTTTAAGGAAGATAAAGTATCTTCCTTAAGCCTTTGTTATTTGGAGATATCCATTATTTGCAGCCAAACCCAGAGTAATACAAGATCCCATATTATAGCCCCTGGCAACTGAAATGTAAATATTCAAAGTATCCAAGTTAGATGATTTCTTTTATCTCTACAGTTATTGTTCCAAATCACCCTACATTTTAGTTTACTTCCTATTTGGACTGTGACTTTCCTGTTTACATTTCTTCTTTCCTAATTCTCCTTTCTGTTTTCTTAAAAGTATGCCTACTTACCTGTCAATCATGACATCATCTTTGACCTATTCTAATATTTGGAATCTATTCCTTTCTTCTACATAAATTGTGCTACAAAGGGGATCCAGAAGGTACTGGCACAACTGCCATGCTGGATTGTCTTATCCTTGGTCTCTTTGCTTAGTTCCACAGTTTCTTTCATGCACCATTTTTATCATTTATGGATTTTGTCCTCATTTTTTCAAAGTACACCATAGTTTTCTAAGTAAGAATGCCTGTAAGTAAATATCTCAAGTCCTTTTATGTTGGCAAAATTTTGTTTTTTCTCCTCATACTTTTGTTTTTTTTCTCAGAACTTTGTATTTTCTCTTGTCTTCAAGATCTCAAATACGGTATTGCTAAACATCTCCCTAATGTGTGTCCCTGGTTTTGACCTGTATGTTCTCTCTGAAGAAAATAAGCTTTCTTATTCTCAATAGTTGAAGGTTCTTGATTCTGTTCAGCTGTGCAGGTCTCTACACTCATGCATCTCAACATGGGGTGGAATTTTTCAACAATAAAGACTTGTTTCTTGCTACTCAAAGCTGACTAGTTTTTGTTTTCTTCAGCTTTATCTTTATGATATACCTAGTAGTTACAACTAAGTAACTCAAGAATTTGCTGTACCTGCTAAATGAAATTCTTTGAGATTTTTTTTCCAACAGGTCACTTCTTTCCACCACTGTAGTACCTGTATCAGAGCTCTACACTTATGTTTTCTCACTTAAAAAAAAAAAAAAAAAAAGATGTTCATTAACAGGCTTGTACCCACTGTCCATCTTCCAGAAATTTGTTCAAATAATGCATTCATTCACAGATGGCACCATTCTCTTTTCTTTTGATTTACTCCTTTGAATTTCCTATATTTTACTTTATTTTCAGACCTTTGTACTCAGGCTACCATCTTGCCAGGATATTTACATTACCCTAGGTGATGTAGTTGAAATAAAACTGCAGTTTCTCAGCAATACTCTTAAAGATAAGAATATGTTGCATAACTTTAGTAACAACAAACTACAGGTAGTTAAGTATTTTATCACTATAAAATAGGAAGCAAAGGGCAAAGTACACCCAGGATTTCTTCTTAAAAAACGAACAGAATGCTATTCTTCTATTGTTATTTTTCATTTTCATATATAATATAGCTCTTGAACTTCTATAGCTTTAAAAACTTTTTTTTTTTTCATGTAGGTGATATCTTAAAAGCTTCTCTGTGCAAAAACTTAAATGATTTTCAGTAGAGATTTTCCCTATATCTTTGGACCAAATTCTGATTCTTTTAAGACTTGTTACCCACTGTGATATTAACATATTACTATGAGTTCTAACAGCAGGAGACTGGTTTTTTCTTCCTTGGGAGAGAAAGAATGGATATGTGCCTACTCTTCGAGAATTTCCTTGACATCTAACTTATTCTTTGTCAGTGTAAGTGCTATAGAAACACTTCTTTACATTAGCAAGATTTAATGAACTCAGGGATGTGGAAACAAAGATGATTTCTATATATATTTCTATATATATATAACTAGTTCATAAATAACTAAAATATACTTATTCAATAAATATTTGTTGTGAGCTTTACATTTTACCCACAGTATGCAAGAGGTTGGTCATGTTCTCGAGGAGCTATAAGATCTAATAAAGGGATACAAATAAGTAAATAGTAGGTTTCAAAAATGTGGCATGTTGAAGTGTAGACATAGGATACCAAGCAAATTAATGGTGCAGCGAGTGCCAGAAGAGTGGAGAGTAGGATGAGAGACCGCTTCCTGAGGAGGTGACACCTTATCTGAAAGGCAAAGGATGGATCAGCTCAAATTAGCCCAACTAGCCAAGAAAATGAAAGTGAAGTAGATGAGGTCAATGGAACAGTGTAAATGTTTGGAATATGTGTGAAGGCAGCACAAAGCAGACAAGAAATGAAACTGGAGAAAGCAAAAACTAGATTCAAAGCATGTGCAGTATACTGTATTAATTAAAATGAACATTCTCCTGAAAGAAGTTTAAAGGATTATGCTCGGAATAGAGGCATATCTCTCATACACTTTCTGAACAAGTTCTGACTTTTTTTTCCATGGATCAAGAAATAATGTGACATATTTTCATTATGGACTTAACTGCATGCAAGATCCCTATACTTAGGCATTCAACTTCAGGAATCATTGTGAAAACTGGTCAAAATATTTGGGACTCCTGTGTATTCTAATAAGAAGAAAACATATATAGAAGGAGTGTGAGGATGGTAGAAAATAAAATATTTTTATTTTTAAAAAGTACAAAAAGTTATATTCTAATGTCATAGTAAGGATCTGCAAAATAAGGATCTATAAATAATGTTATTCAAGATTTTGGAACAAGGAAGAGAACTGATCATACATGCCTTTTACCTAAAATGTGTATTCCTACTCTTTACAATACTGAACATACCAAGAAATATAGCACTTAACTTGAAGCAATTTAAATGCCATTTCTATTTCAGTTAATTAAGAACTCTGGCTATCTAAAGAGCCACTATGGCTGGTTTTAAATATTGATGTTGCAGACTCCTACTCAGCATACTTTCCAAATTAAAAAAAGGAGACCTTTTAAAGACCCATGCATTTTACTATAATCACCCACAAAATCTTGACATGTCATAGAGAGCAGCTCTCATCTGAATATTCAAATTGCACATTTATTCAACTTACCCTCAAGGAGCTCACAGTCTAAAGTTACAACAAGAGTAGCTTTCAGAGTGCCTATTATATTTTTCTCTGTTATGATTCAGTGATGGTGAAATTGAACAGGCAGCAAGCTTAAAACCACTGTTATTTCTATATTTCTCCATTCTTTTCTTGGGACTTCTCATTTACTAATCAAGTTATGTTAAATGCAGTGGTTTAAGTCAACCCATATCCCTTCTCCCACAGAAAACCTCAAGATATTTCTCTTCTGGAAACCAAATATTTCTTCTACCTCCTCCTTACAAACAGGAGCAAATCCAGGTGGTGATCATTTGGGGACTTTACTCATTTGCAGAGGTGAAGATTCTTTACAAAAAGTATATTATAAAATTATACAGATAGGTTCCTAACTTTTCTGCTAGGGAAAACTTGGAAACTGTACTTAAAAATAAAGATCCAGGCCTTTCCTGGTAGTAAAGCAGGTTACAGCACAGCACTAAGAAGCTAAAGCCACTTCAGCATGAGTTCGATCCCCGCCCCAGAGGTGATCCACATGGTGCGGCAGACCTCTCTTGACCTGCCCACTGCTCCCCTCAGCAGTGTACTTTATCAGTCTGCCTGTCCTGCTTCCCACTCAGTCTATGGTGTGAATCCTTTCACCACCCTGCACCTCTGGCCTGTACCCCAGTTCTGTATGCATAAATAAATAAATCTTTAAAAAAAAATCCAAGCTTTATAATCTTTATGGTAAATTCTGTTCTCAAATGGAGCAAATATAAAAGCAGGAGATGTACTTCCAAAGTTACAATAATCTTAACACCTACAATGACCACTTGTGTATAAAAAAAATCTATCAGAAACAAGGAGACATTTTAAAGACCCATGCATTTTGCTATAATCACACACATTTCACAATATCTTGACTTGTCACAGGGAGCAGCTCTCATTTGAATAATCAACACAGAAAAAAATTGTGTCTGTTCACATTCTCTCTCCCTGTCTTTTCATTATTTTCTGATCCTAAATTCCAATCCCAACACTTTAGCAATGAATCTTGCTTCATATATGTCCTACACAGGTAACTACAAAGCTAAGGCAATAAGGTAAATGAGATGTGTTTTATCAGGTAGAAAAATGAAACAGCGGGGAGTGGAGGGAGTCTGTCTGGGGAAGCATCCTTAAAAATCTGGTTCTGAGGCCAATGTTGGCTGCTGCATTTAGCTGCCTAGTTCCGTGGAAACCAGTTGTGTGACTCTTGCAGATAAAAGGCTGTAGACCTCTGGAATACAGGCAAGTAGCACCTCATTATACAAATAGAAGCAACTAAACTATGCATGCCCTCAAACTGAGTGTTCTGCTGCATTTCAAAAATATCCATCTGTTCCAAGAGAAGAAACAGGAAGTTTTGTTAATTATCTCTCACAACCCACTAGTTAGTTTCCAGAAAAATCACTAAAGCCATCTTTCCTGAATAAATTTAACAAGTAAGTTACAAGATGCAGCACAGTAGATAAACCTTTCATTACTCCTTTTAAATGAACCAAATCTATCAGCTGGCCAATTGCACACTCACTGCCTCTAAGCTCCTTCCCATGTCCTCGACACTCAACAGACAATTATTTTCTGTACATAACTGTTTTTCATATGACAAACTTGATGAATAAGCAATATCATACTAGGTGTGTGCCAAATTCTAGACATGCAAGCACTTGAGAGATAGTTTCTGGTTTATTTGACTAAAGCAAAATTTTGGTTCAAGATTCTATTAAAATATTTCATACTCTCAGACAAAATAAATTCATGGGAGATAGTTTGTTGGTGGCTATCAGGTCATGTAAGTAGCTATCTCTAAAACATCTTCCCCAGTCCTACAATGTCTTAACGAAGATGCCACACTCCATGCCAGAGTGCTATAATGGTATTAAAAATACCCATGTGCCCAGTTGGACTTCTGCATATTTTATAAATTGTTGGCAATTATGTCAATAAACCAACTGGGGCAATGATTGCTTTCTTAGTTACACACTCAGCTGTTCTTCAACACTGTTTTCCTCAAATGTTTCAACCATGGTCTAGTTTCCTAAAACCCTGAGGTTTTATAGTCCTCCAAAACAGATTATTTATAAATCTCTTGGTGTGAAATGTATTTAGGAATTTAGTGAAATATCATTAATTCCATCTAACTATTGGGAGGAAAGCCAAATTTGTGAAGACTATGGATTATGAAAGATTTTTAAAGAAAAAAATTGGTTTTTCTTCATCTATATATATCCTACTAATTCCAATTAATCTAGCTGTCACTTTCTGAAGTGTATAGTTTTTAATTTACAAGATGTAACAAATACTTAGCATCATCATAGCAATTGGCAGTTAACTAATGTCACTTCCTCACTAGCAAAGAGAAGCATAATATTATGGAAACTTAGATGAAATCAGCTCTTTTATTTTTAGTAAAATTTAAATATATGCCAAACTTAAATTTGTGTTCAGTCAAATACCATAGGTCTGGATGTTTGATAATTATTTCAGTATTAACACTAACCCCTGTTGGAAAACAAAGTAATGTGTGAACAACGCATCAATCTTGAAGTCAAACAGACTTGGGTTCAAATCCTACTTACTACCTTTATAAGATTGGCCTATTAATTCAGTCAACAAACATGCAATGTGTAGCTACAGAAACCATGGTGACAAGTTTTACGGCCTGACTTTATATAGTTTAGGTTCTCTAGGTAGGAAAGGTGACAAGTATATTTTCCTATGTAAAATGGGTATTGCAACAATGTTCATTTTGCAGGGTTATTCCAGATTTTATTTACATAGTTTGTGGTAGTACCTACTACATCTTAGACTCCTAATAAGGTAAATATTATTATTATTGTTATTTATGTTTGGTGCACTGAGCTCTTATAACCAATTGAATAGCTATAAAACCAAGAGAAATCAATCCTTCAAAATTGTAAAGAATTTCCAAATACTGCAGGAAAGGTGTGTTTATCTAAAGTGCCACAACTGAGTTTTGTCTTATATCCTCATAGAGTTTTGTCCTTATAACCTCTTGTAACCAATTAAATAGCTATAAAACCAAGAGAAACCAATGCTTTAAAATTGTAAATAATTTCCAAATATTGCAAGAAAGGTGTGTTTATCTAAAGTGCCACAACTGAGTTTTGTCTTATATCCTGATAGATGTAAACATTTTTATTTAATTTAAATGTCCATTAATGTATTTTTATATTTTAAATACTCATAACAAAAATTCAGCATTAACAAGGGCTCCACAAACCTTGTGGCAATGCAGTAAAAATTTATATTGATAAAGTGGCAAGGTGTTCATCTGGAGTTAGTTATAAATATGCATACCCCCTGCATTATCAATACAAAATGTTCAAACATATAAATAATATCATAATTGTTGCATCACTGTAATTTGAATTAAGTGTTAATAATATGCTTTCTAAAGTAGCAGCCTAAACCTGTTAATTGTATTAAACATAAGCAAATTCATAAGTATCCCTCTTAACATTTAACTTTAAATCACCCCTGGGTGATAACCAACTCAATCACACTACTTCATAATCATTGCCCTAATATTTACTAAGGCCTAAGCTACTTAATTCTTCCAAACAATAAAAACACCAAAGAAGCAACTTTCAAATACAATTCAAATCACATAGACAAAACCTTGGAGCAATAAAAGAGAAAAACAAATTTTTTTCTAATTCAGTAGGAAATACTACTTAAAGAAGTCATCTTATTTAAAAATGCTAGTTATCTAGAGATAAAATGAAAACTTGCCAATATGGACTGATTATCTTCTCTCTCTGTATTCTTTGAGATCCACAGGCCAAATAGAAAATTATTCATCTCCATTATACATAAATGTGTTTCTCTCTTTTTTTTTTTTTAAAGATTTATTTATTAGTACATACAGAACTGGGGTACAGGCCAGAGGCTCAGTGGCGGTGAGAGGCCTCACCAGAGACAGAGTGGGGAGCAGAACAGGCAGACTGGCTGGCAAAGTACACTGCTGAGGGAAGCAGCGGGCAGGTCAGGAGAGGTCTGCCACGCCATGTGGTCACTTCCAGGGCAGGCGGGAATCAAACTCATGGTAAGGTGGCTTTAGCTTCTCAATGCAGTGCTTTAACCCGCTGCGCCACCAGGGAGGGCAATGTGTTTCTCTTAAAATAAAAAAATTTAAAAATACTTGAGTAACAAAATAAATATTAGATTATAATCCAAACTATAAAATAGAACTTATGAATCCATACTGATATAAATAAGTAAATGGAAATGACACAAATCTCCCACCCAGCAAAATTGCAAATTATTTTGTAAATACTATTTCCATATGAGAACACAACCAATTCTTGTATATAATTTTGGAGCCTGCCTCATTACTGTGTTGCTGTTGTTTCTCATAATTTTTGGTGGCATCTTCAGGGTTTTTTATGTATATTATCATGTCATCTGCAAACAATAATAGTTTTACTTTTTTTTAATTTGGACTCTTTTATCTCTTTCTCTTGCCTAACTGTTTTAGCTAGGATTTCCAATGCTGTGCATAACAGTAGTGCTGACAATGGATTTCCTTGAGTATACTTCATCTTACAGGAAAATCTTTCATTGAATATGATATTAGCTGTGAGTCTGTCACATATGGATTTATTGTATGGACATATGTTCCTTCCATCCCCATTTTTTGAGAGTTTTTATCATAAATGGATATATTAAATCTTATCAAATGCTTCTTCCACATCAATTAATCGTGATTTTTTTTTCATTGAGGTAAAAACACTGTATATTGGTTTATAATTATATGATGCAATTATATGATTTTTATTTTTCCTTTTATTGATGTGATATATTAAATTGATCCATGCGTGGATATTGAACCATCCTTGTGTACCTGGAATAAATACCACTGGTCATGATGTGTAATCTTTTCAATGTATTGTTTAATTCATTTTGCTAACATTTTGCTTAGGATTTTTATACCCATGTAAAAGTCAAGGGTATTGGTCTATAGTTTTGTTTTTATGTGTCATATCTTTGTTCAAGGATATCAAATATAAGAAAAATCTGAGAAGCTGTCACAGGCAGCCTGGGAAGGATTGTAGCACGCAAAATATATGTTGTATAAAACAATGGAAATCTGATTAAACTATGAACTATGGCTTAAATAGAAAATACCTTACATTGTCAAATCTCCTGAATCTTTGAAATGAGCCTAAGTGAAACTTTTTACTAATTGATGTTCCTTTTTTTCTAACACAGATTATGGAATAACTCAACATAAACACACAATGACTGAGAGGTAGCACTTAACAAAAGCATTAAAGTCACAAATACTTTTTTTATTTGTTAGTTTAAATAACAATGGTAACATTTATTAGTGGTCAAAAAAAAATACTCAGAAATTCCATCTACCCCTTAGGAGTTATTGTGCTTCTGTGGAATGCTTTCTAGTGTAAGCCCTTACAGTGAAATAATAGTATTAAATACTGGAAGATTATTGCAAATATAGGCTCTGCTCAAAGTAATTAATTATCAGAGTGATTTCATCTGACAGCTAACTGCCTCCTACCTAAGGGTCAAGCATGAAATTTGAAATTCCACTACTGGAAGCTCAGTCATTTTTCTTTTGAAGCATTTTTGTCATCAAAACATTTTTATTGAATTGCAAATAACCCTCCCAAAAGGCAATATAAACCACTTTGAGCTATTCTTATTGGAACTTAGATGACTGTAGCTGGGAGCAAAATAGAGAACACTTTGAAGAGAAATGGGGCACTAAAAAAAGTAAGAGGGTGCCAAGAATAAATACTAGCTCACTTTACTGCTTCACTGAGAGTCAACTCTGCACCAGTTTTTCTAAAAAGACTACTCTCTTTTCCTTCCCTAAATGTCACTGTGGTGCCCTCAGGCCTCTAGAAAACAACATAAAGACATTATAGAACATCATATGTTTTGTTAATTCCATTGTGGTTCATAAGATAGAGTCTAATCATTTCTCTGAAAATGATCTCTTCCCAATTGGATGATATTTATTTTTACTTGGATCATCTTGATTTCTACTGCATAATGCCAGGGAAAATATGCCTAGAGATATCTTTGACACAAATTTTAGTCCTAGCAGATCATGGACTTGCACAAATATAACTGAAGCTCTAATATGTGCCCTTAAATTTACAGACATCAATGCAAGTTCAAGATGTGAAAATTACTGGAAACCTATTTACAGCAGCTGAGGCAAATTATGGCTTAAGGGCTCATTGAAAACTGAAAAGGTAAAGGAAAGGAAGTAATGAAACCGACTCCAGGCAAACCATATGTGCCATCCAAAATCTTTATTAATGAAGATATAGCTACATGTTAAAAGGAATTTAGTTCCCAAGGCACAAATCTCAACTGTAATGTGCACAGATTATAACACTTTATTTCCATTGTTACAAAATAATTGTACAATGATTTAGAGGTAGTTTCTAAGGTGACCTTATATTCACATATTTAAAAGGGCTCTACATTAAATGATACACTGCCCCAAAATCACAATACTTTTTGAAATTTGGGAAAGTATACATTGTATTTTGCCAGTGTTAGAAAATGCAATTATTTACAAAGAATATTCAAAGTAATTGGCATATATATATATATATATATATATATATATATATATATAGACTAAAATTGAGATTTTCAGCAATTATCACAAAGTATATTCTTCCCAAGTGAGCAGTCACCAGAAGGGAAGGAGTAGGGTGGAGGGGAGGTAGATCAAGCAAAAAGGATCAATTGTATGGTGAAGGGTAGAATTAGACATTTAATGGTGAACTTGAAGCATTATATGTACAGATATTGATTTATAATGATGCATACCTGAAACCTATCTAATATTTAATCCAATGTAATTTCAAAAAAATTGTAAAGCAATCTTCTAATATTAGTAATAATTTATAAGAATCACAGTTTCCATATATGATATGAGACACTGACCAGAGAATGTGGCACCTCTAAACAAAAATGAAGGAATCTTCTGCTCAGACACCAAAAATGATCCCTTAAATGAGTAAATCATGCACAAATTCTTATCAATAGATGCATACCAGACTACACACCAATATGTCATAAAGGTTAGTTTGACCTCATTAAATTTTAGAGAGTAGAATTTTGACCTCTTTAAAATGATTTCCCATTCTCTGGAAGGTTCACATTTGCTATGTTGGCTCAGGACAAAAGAAAACATGTGGAAATATCAATGTGGGTGCCAGTTAGGCCAAAAATTGAAATGTCTTTTCCTCACCAAGAATGATTTCCTTCTGATTCTCAATCCAATCAACATGTCTTCTTCCCTCTGGCTAACTGTTTTATCTCTCTGACTAATTTTTCCACAGGTGAAAACAAAACCAAATTGCCAAATGTCTTTTAAACTTACCCAGTCATTGACTGTAATTACACTTCATATTTTTTATTAAGTACAGTTCACTATCATCTTGAATTAAAATAACATTTAAAACAAAATAGAGTACTTAATTATGCTTTTCTGAGTAAATATTACAATATTATAGTAAAGTATTATATTAGAGTTTATAATATATTTAATTTTATATAATATAATGCCTAAAATAATATCCTGCTGAATAGGGTTTTTTTGGGAGCAGAACCTGGAGTCTTACCCCAGGCAGACTCTTTCTTCATTCTTTCCTTCAAAGAGAAAAGAATTCAAGAAAATGCAGAAAGCAAGAGATTTATTGATAGGTAGGTAAAAAAGAACAGGAAAGCTCTCCAAGCAAGAGGCATTCCAAATGGGTAGCCATTGAGATGACGAGAAGCAGGTGCTTATATATGGGTACAGTGAGCAAGGATGGGGAATAGCCATTGGGTATCACTAATGTTGTGTCTCCTGCTGATTGGCTAGGTCCACAGGTGTTTCTTAGACTACCAAGGCCCACTGAGTTTTCCCACTTTCTACAGCCTACTTTTTTCAAAACAAGCTTTGGCTCATTGTTATTGTGCTATCATGTTGGTGTTCTGAACATTCCATTTTTAATTATATGTGGAGTGGGGGCACCCTCTTCATCTGCAACTGTTTCTAAATTAAGCTGATAAGTGAACTTGAGACTTGGGGCACCCTGTTCCCCACTTCCTAAATTCGTCCTTCACTAATAGCATTCGTATTATTCTTAGTCACCAAATCTGCTTTTCTATCTACCATAACTGAAGTGTGCTTGTTAACGTTCCTTACCATTAACTATAATTTAAAATGAATCATCAGAACTTGGCCTTATCTTTTGCTTTCAGAAGAGAAACCAGCTGCTTTTTGATTCCTCCAAACGTTAGTGATCAAGGTTGCTCTAAAACATTTGAGGATACCAGCTCAAAATCTACCAATCGCTAATCATTCTTATACATGTCTCTCTGGAACACTCCATTACCAAGGCAATAAAAAATGATGGTGCTTTTGAGTACAGCATCAGTATTTATATACTGTAGATAGTTTTACAGTTGAACATGTTATTATGTTTATGCCTAGCAGTAACGGCAATGTTCCCTGTTTAGTGATGACATACTATAGGAGAGTTTACTCATAACAAACTGACTAGAAATAATTCACACTCTATCGTCATGAGATCGATAGTCTGGCACTAAAAGTCCTATTAGTGATAACATTAAACAATCCTTTGTATACTACATCCTCCAGGATTAAGATAGTTGATGAGGTCAACTAATTCAAATATTAGACTGCCTCACAATTATACTAACCTCCTTTTCTTTTTAATATGTTGAATTTCAATGTGTGTAGTTTTAATTATTTTACATTATTAAATGTTTAACAAGTACTATATATAAATTATGCTAGCCTCAGATTTAACCATGAAGTACACCAGCCACTTAATTGTTCTGTCATGTAATTCCCTTAGTAGGTCTCTTAAAATTCTCTCAATTTCTTTTTTCCCCCCAATATGTGTGGTACAGAATTCTTTCAACACATGGTATGCACCTAACAGAAGTTTCATTACTCAGTTTTATTAAAAGCATGGAGGGTGTGATTTCCAATCCTTTATAATTTCCGGATTTACTAATTAAATTGCTTCAATCGTGTCAAAGGCACTTTTTATCACTTAGAATATTAAAATCAGCCGTTTTTTTTGAGAACAAAGTCAATCAGAAAAAAACTCTAAAAGCATGAAAAAGTGTTTCCTGTGTTCAGCTGACTTAAAAGGAACTCAAAAGAAATTCACCAAATTTAAATAAAAATTCATTATCTTAAAGAAAATAAGCCTGCAAATTAAAGCCACAGCAGCCAGTACCCTGAGTATAAGCCTATGGTAAAAGACAACAGCACTTGTAAGAAACTCAGTCTCCCACTCTTCTTATTATCTTATGGCCATGCCCCTAAATCTGTGTAGATACACAGTAAACTCGTTTGATGTGGTCAGAAAACAGGATGTTTTAATTATTGTGTTGGATCAGGAAGGTAGTGTTTAAACATCTTCAAACACACGAATATGGCAAGCAGGGTCCAACATATGTTATATTATTTAGTTCTCCCATATTATTTACGAAGGTATTATTATTCCCACTTTTCAGACACAGGGATAAATGAGGACACATAACTCTTCTGCAGTCACTGGGCTAGCAAATAAAAACCTATGATGTAAAATCAAGGTGCAGATGCCCAAATCCCTATGGTCTCATTTACCATGCTGAACATATATAACTTTCTCTAAAAAATGACTACTTTCCAGATCATTAGAACATGATAAAAACAAATTTGGATGATGAGAAAAATAATTTATTCTCTTTGAAGTTTTAAGCAACATTTAAAAATTTTGTCATGCCTTAAGGTCATCATTAGAAACATTATTCTTGCTTTTATTATCATTATATCAGAAAATGCCAATTATCAGAGATTTATGATTCGTGGGAAGACAAGGAAGATATCTGTATATATACCTTCTTTCTAGAAGAATATGACCAATTTCTGACTTCCAAGGCTATCTAAGTAAGCACTTTGTCATTATACATTAAAATATGGTTTCTTATTAAGCGTGATTATACAGGGCTTCTTGCACATTACCCTTTCAGGAATCTTTAGAACAATTTCAATGTGCAGAACATGATATGCCATCATCATGCTTGCCCTTTAAACTCTGTGACACGAGGTCCAAGATCACATCCAAAGCCCTAGAGAACAACTGCTTTTAATCCCTAATTTGGGAATGATCTCAAGTTATCTCTAACATCACCCAAAAGAAAAGATTGTTTCATTTGTGTTTCCAGTATCTCAGGCTAAAGATAACCCTGAGCAATGTCACTTTCAGCTATGTGGACAAATATTGTCCAGCTCCTCTAGGCAGAATATGGACTTTTAAAACCATCTTTAATGATTGAAAATTTTCCTGACCCAAAATATAGATTATCTGACTGCAGCTCCTCAAGTACTGGCTGTGAGTGAAAGAGAGATTTGAAAGAGAAAGAAGGCTGAGGTCTGAATTGCGTTTGGGTGGGTCAAGCTGCCCTTGACTTCCCCCAAACTTGAATCTCAGTGGACACCTGACACTATGCCAAACACAAATAATTTTTATTTTGGTATCTTTGTGTTTCTGTATTTCTCTGAGCTACTAGAATTGGCAAACAAAAAAGACAAACAATAATAACATGTAATTAACAAGTGCAATTCACAGTAACATAAATATTCACAGTTTAATCTACATCTATCGATGTTTTCTCCCCAATTCCATGTTAAATGAATAAATACAGATGCATGCCATAGATGGGAAGTCTTCAGATGACTTAGGAAAAATCAGTCAAATGAAACCTTTCTGATTAATATGAACTTCCTAAAATATCTTCACTTTGATATGTTGTATAAACTACAAAATATATATAACTGTTGATATTAGAAAAATTATATGATCAGATTTATTAGTGATCTAGGATTTGCAGAGAAAACAAGAAAACATGAAGCTCTGCTTATAAGATCAAAGAAAAAGTGATAATTTACAAAACCAGAGAAGTTGTATTAGTTTGCTAGTTCTGCCATAGCAAAACATCACGGACTGGTTAGCTGATACACTAGAAATTTATTTTCTCATAATTTTGGAGGCTGAAATTCTGAGATCAAGGCGTTGGCAGAGTTGGTTTCTTCTGAGGCACCTCTCCATGGATTCAGATGGTCATCTTTGACCTGAGTCTTCACATGGATTTTCTTCTAGACCTGTCTAAATTTCCTCCTCTGATAAGAGTGCCAGTGACCGTATTAAGGTCTACCTTAATGACCTTATTTTAAATTAAATGCCTCTATAAAGCCCATACCTCCAAATACAAGCCTTATCCTACACAAATGCATATGCATGATACAAATCACATCCCAAGATACTGAGGGTTGGGATTTCAACATATGTGCTTCGGAGAGAGTGAGCATATAAATTCATATAAAGGAGGGGCCGAGGGGGCTGATGAAGGAGGGGGACACAGCTCAGCCTTCAACACAAAGGACATCAAAAATATAATCCCATTCCAAGACTGTTCATGTCCTCAGATGAATTCCTTTATGAATGATGCAGAGGGAAGTGACCCATTGTGGAATGAGACATTAAGAACTGAGGTACAGATACCCAAGATGTTGCCATGGTTACATGAACAAAGGCAATTTTCAAAGCAGCCAGAATCAATGGGACCATAATTTAATCATCAAACAATAAATATTGTGAGATTTAATATAAATTTTATAGATTTTAACATTAGGAAGATACATATTATTCAAAATTTGGTTAAGTTCAAATATATATATATATATATATATATATATATATATTTTAATACATGTTCATTTTAACCTGCCTATGTATATTACTGGGAGCCCATCACATGCTATTTTGTCATCAAAATCTCAATAATCATGAAAAATGCCTGTTCAAAAGTCAATCCTTTGGCAAGGCACTGTTAAATTAGCTTGTTTTAATTGTTGAGTTGCTTTTTCTAGTTTCTATCAAGAATAAGCAGCATAAATTGTTTAGTCAGTTTTCAAATGCAACATATGTAGGAAACAATTACACATACATATGTATGTCGTCGCCCTTTGTAGTCAAAAACACCATGGCTAAAGCAAAGATTTCCCAGGTGCTTCCATGTGTTCAGAATAGTAATTATTAATGGGTGTCCTTTGCTCAGTGGCAATATTTGGGTTAGCAACAATTACTATCAAGATCTGGAGCTCCCAGTAGTGCCATGAAATTTACACTCAGATTGTGAAAATTAATGACACTGAGGATTCATATATGGCTTTTCCCTTAGCTCTAGATTTGAATAACATCTCTACACAAAATAACAAGAGGATGGCTGTATATCAAGACATCCTCCTGAAGTTTATCTTTATTCTACAAAAGAAGTTGTAAACAGATAGTCATGACTAAGTGAGGTCCTTCCAGGCTACCAACTGGCTGCTGGTAATTCTGTGTCATAAGTTTTCAGGTAGTTAAATCCAATTTTCAAAATGTCATCTTCAAACACCAAAGCTCAGTAGGAAAATTGCGAAACCCACAAAGGAAGAAATCACTATAATACAGATTGTCTCTGTTCATTCTTAATGGACTTCTATTACTCAAACAGAGTATGTAACTTGGAAAGTCTTTGTCTGCATCAAATTGCAGAGTAGTTTGAACATAACACAGATGCCATGGAAAGCAAAGATGGACTTTTTTTTTTTTTCAAATTGAAAACATGTAATGGTTGCCTAGTACAGAGATAAAAACTTGGCTGATGAAGTATCCCAAATTGACTTGTAAAACTCTTGCACAACAAACAACTTTTCATTACACATCTCATTTCTCATCTCCAATGTTTGGCAGTAAGCAGTCTTTTTTTGGAGAGCTGGTCTGATGAAGAAAGACTTTACTGCTCCATTTCATGGAAACCATTGTTTGTGTCTCAGAGTTCAAGGAAAAGTGAAAAATAGCAGAATGCAGGAAGAGTTAATATGCAAGAAGTTTCTAAAGATCCTGTAGACATTATTAATCAGCCACATAAGAGCACTGCCTGTTCTCCATGGAATCTTATCCTTAGAAGAAAAGCAAGTCTGGTATTGCCAGCAAAAGTCAATGCCATGCAGAGACAATAGATACATTTAGAGTGAATGATTTCAGTTAAATAGAGACCAACAGTGAGTTTATAATAAAATAATTTGCACACAGTTTGAAATATGAAAATGGTAATTGTTCATGTGTTGAAAACAAATCTTTCCCATCATGTGCTTTCAGCAGAGCATGTCCTAATATAGCCCTTCCCACACTTCTACAGTACTGGGAAGGCCATCTAGTATTTATGACATTACCCCAGCTTACCCAAGAGCTTACCACCTTGGAAGGCAAGGTTGCACACAAGAGTTTTTAGAAGCCTATTTTTAGCTAGAAAAATTGTTTCAGTAGCAGACATTTGAAAGCAAAGAATTAGATGTCCTTTCATCTTTAGCTGGTGTTGATGTTCCTTTGTTCTTGAAGTGATAGAGTCCTTTAGATAGATGGCAGGTGAACCCCTTGAAATTATAGGTATGTACATTTTTCTGAGCAGAGAATTCTAGAGTCTGTCAGTTTCTAAAACTTCTGTCCCTCCACCCCCATAAGGTTAAGAACCATTTACTTTGGTGGTCTAAACCTCTTAATTTGCAGTCAATGAAACTGAAGACCAACATGGAAATAGAATGTACCATTTGTAGTCCCCTTCAGGATGTCTCAGGACAAAGTCCATGAAGGCCCACATGTTTTTGCACAAAACTGATTATTAGATTCCAAATAAAACAGAAATGGATCTTCAAACTAACATGTTAATTAAATCAAGATTTCAACCAGGTAACTGAAGTTTCCAGAACCATAAAAGTGGTAATGTTTTTGAAGATTTCCCTAGACTTGACAAAGACTTCCACATTCACAGAGAATGAGTTTCCAGATAAAGAACCTTGCCTCAAAGATTTCTCAGATTAAATATAAAGTCAGAAAGAGAGCATATGTCAACCAAGCCCAAGCAGAGATTATCTAGTGCTCCCAAGTAACCTCAATTTGATTTCTCCAAAATTTGAGTCATGTTTAATTTGTACTGTTCCATAACCTTAGTAAAGTGTGATACCTATGTATATTCATCAATCATGACTTCTTTGTGAGTGTACAACCATTCATGAAAAAATATTCCCTCTGGAGATCACTGATATGTCCATATATCACATACAATACAATACAACTTTGGGTGTTAAAAACCATGGAGAGATAACTTTTGGTTTAATAAAGACCCAGCTCTAGGCAGGCAGCCTTTTTAAGTCAATAGAGGAGAAAGCATAACTTAATATTTTTATATATTTCTTACATCATTGTTCATTCTCCTCTCAGATGTAATCCCCATAAAATTACCACCACCAAGACACTCAGAACTGTCATCTTATCTCTTGTGTTCTTCCTTCCCATTTTGATCCTTCTCCTTTCTTCTCCCCAACTAAATGTCTCTGATTTATAGTTTGCCTACTAGTTTTGTCTCTTTTTTTCCCTTGCTTGGTTTCTCTAGGTTCCCCTATAAGTGAAGCCATCCATTTCTTTTCTCTGAGCATAATCCCTTCAGCTCCATCCACATTGCTGTAAATGGCATGAGTTTGTCTTTTTGACTTCCAAATAGTATTCTACTGTGCATACGTACCACATATTATTGATCCACTATCTGTTTTGGGGCATTTAGTTTGTTTCCCTATCTGAACTAGTATAAATAGTGGAAAGCAAAACTTTATATGATAATTTTGTTGTTAGCTATTAGTGATACTATTTGGGATTCTTCTAGAATCTTATCTACAGTTTTCTTATTCTGGCTTATGCTAGCAGAAATTTTTAGAAGTTCAGCTTTAATGGTATAAATAATATTAAAGCTGATCTTCACTCAATATTCATATATAAAGAAATCCAGCAGGCTAAACAGGCCTAGGTTAGTAAGTCTCAGAGACAGGAGTCAAGCCTGTGTCCAGCTGATTCCCATAGAAATTATGATGTTATTAGAACTATAGTACAGCAAAATGAGTATGGGTTTGGAGATCTAACTTAGTCCTAGTCCTGCCACTTACTAGCTGTATAAACCTAAACTGTATGACTCTCACCTTCATGTCTATAAAAGAAGATTAATTGTATTCCCACTAGAATGTTTATGTGTTCATATAAAATACCCAGAATAGTGGTATGAATATTATAGGTACTCAAGTGAATTCATGGGTATTCAAATTCACCTTCTTTCTCTACCTTTTAAAGTTTGTGTTCTTGGGCCCTCCCTGGTGGTGCAATGGGTTAAAGTGCGGCACTATGAAGCCATCCACAACCACTGCAGCATGAGTTCAATCCTCAGCCAGGGAGAAACCCCACATGGTGTAGTAGACCTCTCCTGACCCTCTCGCTGCTCTCCTCAGGAGTGTATTTCAGTCACTCTGCCTGTTCTGTTCCTCACTCTGTCTCTGGTAAATCCTCTCACCGTCTCCCCCTCACCCCCCCAGCTCTGGCCTGTATTCCAGTTCTTGTATGCATAAATAAATAAATCTTTAAAAAAAAGTTTGTGTTCTTTCCATTGACCAAATAACTTTTCAGAACTTTTCCTATTCCTCTTATTTACCATAGCACCACTACCTAACGATGAGCATTTTTTCTGTAATTCCCAAATCATTGCAGGCTCACTCAAACGTTCTTTGATCTCTTGACTATTTTTTGATAAATGTTACATTAATCACTGAAGCATTTAAAACCCAGAGCAGAAAATGTTGCATTGATGAATAAAAGATATCGAACACTTTTATTCCCATGTACTTTGAATCCTTACACAAATTATAATAGTAAGTCAATAGCAATATTATTAATCAAAAAAAAAGTAGAAGGAATAGGAAAGAGTCAAATCTAAGAAAAAGTTAAGAAACATTTAGAAGAAATGTAGTTTGACACCTATTCACAATTCAAAGCTGAAGTTTGTTTGTAAAATGATTCCCAGTTTATTCATTTGTGCAACTAAATGTTCTATGAACAATAAATTAATAAGAAATCAGGCTATTTATGGGTGAGTGTGGGATTGAGTATCTGATAGATATTTTGTAAGATATCACTTTAGTATTTGGGAATAGTTTTTTACCATTGTGCAGACATAAAACTATTCTGTAAAAATATAAAAACATTTGTGACTTTAGTTAATGAATGACAAAAAGTTAAGTGCTATAATAACTCATAAAAAGGAACAGCTCAGGGGGTAGGCCTTGAACTGAGACAAAGATTGCTAGAAATGTCAATCTAGAGGACTAGTGGAACTATAAAAAGCAAGTATTAAAATGGAGAGTTTAAACCAAATTCTTGGACACTATTGGTTGGCATGTAAATTGATGGAGCCATTATGGAAATCATATGGAGATTGTTCAAAATTTTAAAAACCTAAATTCCAAATGACCCAGTTATTCTTCTTTTGTATATTTTCTTAAAGAAAATAAGAACACAAACTTGAAGAGATTTATGTATACACACACTTCCACCTATGTTCATTGCTACATTATTTATAATAGGCAAGAGCTGGCAACAGCATAAGTTTCCATTGACAGATGATTAGATAAAGATGAAGTATTTATATACACATGGAAATAGTACTTAGCTATGAAAAAAGAATACTCTACCATTTGCAATAACACAGATATCACTTGAGAATAATATGGTTAGCTAAAAGACAAACACCATATGATTTCATGTATCAGTGATTCATGGTAAAGCAAAACAAACAAAAAGAAAAAAAATAAACTTCTAGACTATAAGACCAAATTAGTGCTTAACACAAGGGAAAGAAGAAGGAGAGATCAATTGTAATAGTTAAGGATACTACTGGACTTTTAGTGGTGGAATGTAGTATATATTATACATGTTATTTTTAATGATGCTAAAACTTAAATAATGATATAATATATTTTCACATCAAAAAACAGTCATTGATAAACATTCTTTACATTTTTTAAAATAGAATAAAAGAAGTATAAAAGATCAGAAATTTCAATCCATGAAGCAAAGTTAGATAAAGGTTCCATGCAGGTGGAACAATATCCTCGTGCTGAGATTTGTTCAAGGGGCATTAAGGAAACTAATCCCTACCAGATGGTGTTTGGGAATCCTAAAGGACAACATAGTAAAAGAACTTCAATTTCATGACCATGTCATGTGGCCCTTGGACATTTTCTAAGCCTAGTAAGCATATTCAGTGACATAAGGAAGAAATAATTAATAGACAGAACAAAATTCTTTAGTAGAAGTTCCCTAAGAATCTAAGGTAAATCTAAATGCAGGATACTCTAAGTAATGGTCCATTTTAGGTTTGCCTCTACTCTTTCACATGTGCGATTTCCCAGTAATTTTCAAAATGTTTCAGAATTTCAAATAAACCTGAGACAACTCATATTAACTAACACAAGCTAATGTGTCAATTTAGCAATTGTCAGGTATAATTACTACACGGCACTCAGTTGTAAAGTCACTGGGACATGTCTGAATCACTTTTTAATTGATAAGTAATTTTTTAAAGTATCAGATTCAAAATTATACTCAAAGCACACAATAATTTTTTTCCTAATTCTCCATTCTTCCATTTCTAAAAAAAAAAAGAAAAAAAAAAAAGAAAAAAGAAATTGGTTACTCACTACATTGTCCATAGTTTTTCAGGAATGGTTGTATATCTCTATTGATTTTCATCCCTAAATTTCCTATTCTAGTCATTTCTAGAATGGAGATAAATTTCACTCAGACTTCAGAATACTGTGTGTGCCTAAAATACCATCAAGGATTCATTTACTAAGAAGAGAACATGAGTACACAGAGGGAAAGGGACTAAACATTGTAATTTTCATCTCAGACTAAAATTGTCAAAGGAAATGGGCCCTCCTCAGTTTCCCTTGGAACTCTACGTAAACCACATAAAGACAAGAGAAATCAACTAACCCCAGCTAGTAGATTAGGGTTATGTCCTGCTTTAGAAATGTGAAAGTATCCTGGCTATACTCAATCACAGAGTAAGTTCAGTATTATTATATGAATGCCTTCTCCTTTGTGGGTACAAATAAGCAGGAACAAAGAAAGGGAAAGAAAAGAAGATAAATAAGCAGAATCATAGTTAAATAAGAAGAGAAGGAGGCTGGGGGTGTAGGAAAGATTAAATAAAAGATCAAGACTGAATGTTAGTAAATATAAAAAGAATGCTTGAAATGGAGATAATGATGTTACCTACTATTTTTTTCTCCTACTTAAACCACCATTGGCACCTTTGTAAAAGTTGCTATCTTTTCCCAAAGTTGAGTGCAATTTATCTTATAAGCATCTCACTGGTTAATACATCTTTACAATAAACTCTCTGCAAAGTGTAAAGAACTGAAGAAATAAATTGAAGTGGCTTTTAGTGGTGGCTGGGGGTACCAGATTGACAGTTTTGGAAATGGATGGTTTCTTTTTCTCCCAAGAATAGATACAGCTCGATAAACAGAGGTGTAAGATTTCCCCAACAGCTTCACCAATATGACTTCACCCTGACAAAGTAATGGCTATAAGAAAGAAAGAACAAGTCACCTTTTCCAGCCAGTTCTCTGCTGACATTGCTCAAAAACTACTATTTAGCACCAAAGTGAGAGGAGTATTTTCCTTACTACCAGCAAAACAGAGGTACAATTTTTATTTCACTTGGAACAGCGAACAGTCAAATCAGATACTAATAACTTTTGACTACCCTCAACTCCACTGGATTTAAAGCACTGAACTTAAAGTGAAAACTAACTTGAGTTTCCCATTACAATTTCCCACAGCCATCTAGTTCTCTAATAGTCCCCAATACTAAATCAGGTAATGCAGTACAGTGTAGCTATTTTATCTGGTTCTCCCAAAGATATTTGAAATGAGTACTCTGCCATCCATGAAATCAAATGAATCTCAGGGACATTTCTATTTATGCAATATGAGGGGGATCTTTCAAAAGAGAAAGGAAAGCATAAAAAAGAATGGAATATTTCCAAAAGAACAAGTAACATGCATTTTCCTTTCTGAAAGAAAAGCAGCAAATATGTATGAAAAATTGAGGGGCATAAGTTAAAGTGGAGTCTTAACATCATTTATTTATGTACTGAACTTAAGAACCACTAAAGTAATTTTTATCACATAACCTTAAAATGAGCAGAGACCAAAATAAGACAACTATCAGATTATAGTCCAGTGGATGTTAGAAAACATATGCTTTGTTTATCCTGTACTTTCCTAAATAATCATGCACAGCTTTCTCCTGTTCCAGGAGTCACTCAGGCATATAATAAGAGTTCCAGCAAGTTGAAACCTCTTGTATCTGGTTATTTTCAGGGAGTTGTAAACTTGCTGCCTCCAAGTCAGTAGTTTTTTATGTTGTCAGCAAGGATTTAGAAAAAAATGTCATCATTCCAATTCTTATTAGTAAAAATCTTCATCTCCAAGCTCTTCCATTAACCCTAATTAACAGTTTGCATTCACTTTTTAGACAATTTTAAGCATCTCAAAGTAAAAAACACATTGCAGTCTGAAGTTATCACTTACTGTCCTCTTAGTTACAGTTCCTTACCCCAGCTTTTTTCTCTTGTTGCTCCCCAAAGCAAATATCAGGGCAGTCTTGTGGACTCCCAACTAGTATTTCAAACCCTGTGTTGTCTTTGCCCATTTATTAGCTCATTCATTATTCCTTTGTTACTTAGACAGTTTGACACTTCCTACATGTTGAATTAAATCCAAGTGGAAATCGTGTCAAAAGGAAATAGCACACAAGTACTGAGTTTACAAGTCAGTTCTGTCATCCATCAAGTATAAGACTTTGAACAAGTCAGTTTCCCTATATTTACCTCTTCTAATAGAGTTAGGCTACACCATGTCTAAGATCCTTATTCCTTTGAAATTCAACAATTTCACTGTTATCCCAGGAATTCAGAGCAAACAAATCCATAGCACAATGTTAATAATTTTGAAATACCAACTTCATGTTATGTACATCCCCAGTAGTTGAACAAAGGCTCTCCTAAAGAGAAGTAAGACAATTCTACATTTAGTGCATTTGGTACATAAATGGGTCAATGGGGGAAGAACTTAAGTATATAGGTGCTTGAAATTCATTTAGTCTATGTCTAGATATCTCCAGCCCAGGTCCTTCCATCCTCTCTTTACCAACTCCAAGCAGGTTTCATTTCCACATAACCAATGACAATATTCTTAACAAGGTAACCAAATGGCTTTCACCCCGTTAAATTCATTAGTCAGTTGTTACTCCTCATCTTACTTGAAGAAATAAATTGAAGTGGCTTTTAGCGGTGGCTGGGGGTACCAGACTGACAGTTTTGGAAATGGATGGTAATTAGATGTTTGGTAATTCCCTCCTTAAAATATTTTCTTCATTGGGCATCTGTCACTCACATACCTGTCTACCTACCTTACTAGTCCCTTCTAAATTTTCTTTGCGGGTATCTCTTCTCCAACCCAGATGCTGAAGTGCCCATAGCACTGAGTGGCTGTTCCTCTTCTCTGCAAGTACTCACTCCCTTAATGATCTAATCCAACTTTGTAGCTTTAAATTCCATCTATATCCCCACCCCACCCCCCAAAAAAACAAATTTATTTCTCTAGCCAAGACCTCTTTTCTGTGCTCCAGACTTATATCCAGGTGACTAATAGACTTAAAAAGAAAAAAGAATCTCTTACGTTCTTGTCCACACTTAACTGATTCAGTTGATAAAAGCTCCATCTTTCAGGTGTTCTATCAAAAAACTAGGGGGGCATTTTTTGATCCTTTTGTTTATCTCATATACTACATTTAATCCATTAGAACATTAGTTCTTAATGAAATATATATATCTATATATATACTGTATATATATTATACATATAGATACATTTTATATATATAATACATATATATATATTAGAACCTTATTATTTCTAAACTCTACTATCATCCATCATCACCTGGTACTGCAATAGCTTCCTAATAGGTCTCCCAGATTCTGCCATTGCCCCTTATACTCTTTATCAATGCAGAAGTTAGAGTGGTTTTCTAAAACATGAACTCAGCTCCTCCATGGATAACCCAGGTTTTCACAGTGGACTAAAGTTCTTATATCATTTGACCTTCCATAACCCCTCTGATTTCACCTCCTACTTTTTCTCCCTTGCTTCCTCCAATCCAAATTCACAGGCCTTCTTCCTTCGTACATGACTGGCATAGCACTCAGTTGTATTCTTCCTCTACCAGCAAGTATCTGCTTGGCCAATTTCCTCACTGCCTTCACAACTTCTCTCAGTTCTCACTGTCTCAATGAATCAATCCTTTCTCCTTATTCACCTACCCCAACCACATACTCCTGTCCCCCTTACCTCTATCTACCTTCAGTTTTCCTGTAACATTTATCACCTTCCAATGTTCTATACCATTTACTTACTATAGTTTCTGTTTAATTTTTGCATACCCATGTTAGAATGTAAGCCAGGGAGAACAAAAATATTTTCTGTTAGTTCATTGATATATCTCAAGTAACTGAAACTGTCCCTGATACTCATCGTGTCTTTTATTTGTTAAATGATGCTTCATTAATAGTGTGAATAGATATATAGTAAGACTAGTCCTACAGAAATCAGATTATAACCAAAAATGATAAGCTATGTATGAAATAATAAGCATAATATAGCCTCACTCTAATTATCCAATCAATGTCCAATCCTGCTGACACTTCAGGTGTACAATTGGTACACCTGATGTATAGATAAACCTTGGAGTTTCCTTCCTCCCATTGTGGAGACTCTTGCCCCTCATCCACCAGAATTCCCAGAACAATTATAACCTTGGGCTGAACACACATAAAGAGCACCTGATGGAGTATATTTCTGCTCTAAGAAGTGCAAGAAAGAAGAGTAACAGTTCATTGTAATTGGGGTTTATCTGTGTGCCAGATATTATTGTAACATTTCATAAATATAACCTAATTTCTTCCTTGTGTCAACCCCTAACTCCTGATCTAACACCTCTCTCTCCTTTACTGGATGTGATCCATCTAGACAGTAATCACAATGCAACAAAAGTACTGATGGGAAAGGGAGAGATTGGAAGATACAAAACTAAGGAAGTAAACTGTGACCTTTCAAACAATTCTGAAGAAAGATGTTATATCTGTCAAGAAGAGCTGCTTTACTTCTGTGAAACCAGGTTGAGAAAAAGTACATGTTGACACATTGAAAGTCAAATATTCAAGGATAATTAGATTTTTTTTCTGAGGTGAACTATGGAGATGGCCAAATTAAAAATGGACATAGAATTTTCACTGCCAGTCACAAATCAGTACCAATTTGCCAAATATTTATTTATGCCTATTTCTAAGCATTTTTGCTTGTCATTTCATCAATTATTTTACGTATTTTCTGTGACTGGTCTTTCATAAAATTGTTTAGCATGACAAAAATTTCATCGATTAACTTATGCTCCTACCAGTATAATTTCAAGTAACTTTTTATTGTTTTACTTCCCATGTCTGTAAACACAAGAAAAAAAATCATCCTTTAAACTTCCTTTAAATCATTCTTTACCTCCTTGCCTTGCAATCAAAGTTGAAGACCTTCACTTTCCTCAGATAGTTTCATTAACTGATTGAGCACACATTTATAATACAATTATTGAATTACACATTCATAATACAATTATTGAATTACAGTTAAAGGCTAAGATACATAATTCACAGCCTACCAATGGGCTGTGGTAGCACCTAAAAGTAGAGAAGAAATCAACTCTAAAAAGGTTTCATAAGAACCCTAGTATTTAGACTAGATAAATAAGACCTGTATATTCATGAAATGGAATTCTATACTACAATTTAAGTGAATAAATTAGCCATATTTGTATCAATACAACTAGCTACTTACCAAAAAATTACAAAATGACATTATTATTTTTTACAAGTAGGAACATGTAACAAAAAAATAAAAGCCTCAGAGACTTAGAGGATAAGAACCAAATTGAGATTCATAATTGCCTCAAGAGAGGAGGTAAATGGGCTGGTGAGTATAGAAATTGGGCTTCAACTTCGTCAGTAAAGTATTATTTCTGTATTGAAAAAAAGATCTTTGAAACCCATAACTTTTAAACAGCAAATTTTTGTTAATTTAGGATAGTTATAGTAGTAGTAGTAGTAGTATATGTGTACTTTTCTATATTTTAATGTTTTTCCCCTAATGTTGAGAGAGAGAGAAGTTGAGAAAGAGAGAGATTCACACATAAGTGGGTGTCAAAGGGTAGCACTGTAAGAAGGGCTGTGTAGTTACCCAGAGGAAAGAGCAGTGGGCTTCCTAAAAATGGAAGTCTTCTAAAAAATACTAAGCTGAATTCCAGTCTGAAGAATGACTAAGAATCATAAAGATTAACATGAGTCTGGGGGGTATCATTTAATAAACAGGGTTAAAACAGCCTCTGCACTTTGCTAGCTGGGAGCCTTGAATAAGTGAGGAACTAGATAAGGTTGTCCCAGGAATTGCACAATGGACTGATTACCATACCTAGAAAATGCTAGTCCAATCCAGGAATGAAGAAGCAGGTCAGGACATAGGCTGTGTCAAAGGCAAGGACCCCTGAGAACAAACATCCCAGCAGATAAATGGGCGCCCAAGTAAGAAAGCCTGTACAAACAAGTATAAAAGAGAGCCCCAAACACTCGTTTGGGATAAACAAACTCCTTTGTCTTTCCCACTGCTTCTCTCAGCTCTGTATTCCTCAAGTCTACTTTTTCTGTCCCTCATTCTGTCTCTGGTGGGTTTTTTTCATCCCTGTGCCTTCAGCCATCACCCCCAATTTCTCTACAACAATGAGTAAGAAGATATGCAGGATATCTTCGGGGATACATAATTGTGCAAGTTAGAGAAATGTAGTCAAAGATGCCTGACATATAGGAATACAGTAATTGCTCACAAATGGAGATTATGATCAATGATTATTGTCTGAGAGGAAGACTCAGGTAGTCTGATTTTCTGACTCAGTGATCTCATAGACCACACTGCTGATTTTATAATTTAGCATTATTCCGATGTCATGTGACCAAAAATTTGACAATAAGGAAGCAAAAGACCTCCTTGGACTTCTGGACAACTTACTGAATCTGACTTCTAAAATATGTATCTTTTTGAAATATACACAGCTCCAGACTCATTACTTATTCTTTGAGAACATTTCTGATTATTTTGTATGTCCTATATATGACCTTGAAACAATAAGTTAGAATTTTTTGGTAAACTGACTTCCAAGTTGTTAAATCAGCTGCTGGCTAAAATTTGAATACTAAATTTGTCCCAGCCAACTAATCAACTAGGAGAGTTATAAGTTAAATGCTTTTAAAATAACTGGCCTTCGAGGTTTACAAAATATCTAAGTGCCTATGACTCTGGCCATATTGCTGTTATTGAGAAAACATTTACAGATTGCCACAGTAGACTTTAACATATTTTTTTCATATTATTCAGGTTGTTATAGTAGCAAGTTTAAATAGCACTAAAAAAAATTTCATGAGACTTCCAACATT
The DNA here is from genome assembly GCF_000260355.1 of Condylura cristata. NCBI lineage: Eukaryota > Metazoa > Chordata > Mammalia > Eulipotyphla > Talpidae > Condylura > Condylura cristata. Next base: position 54,853,329 of record NW_004567109.1, read on the forward strand.
GTGTGGTATGAATAGTCTCACTTATTCTGAAAGTCCCCAGGACTCTTATATCATATACAGTATCAGTAAAGGGAGCCTACATCCCCATGGTTCCCAAGTATGTCACCTCACTCCAAGGCAGATTGATAGCCCCTTGACTCTTTGCTGAGCCAGCTACAGCATGATCTAAGCCCAAATTTGGGCGATTGAATTATTTTTCTCAGTGAGGTTTTAGCAAGCATTATTGCTATCTCAAGAAGCAACATTTTCTTGGAGATAAATTGCCATAAGAAAGTATGTTTTCTCTTTTTGCACATATTTCCAAATCTGATTGCTCTGCATGGAGAGAAGAAGCATTTTGCCTCTCAATACCATTCACTTCAAACAACTGAGAACCAACCGTGGGTTGTTTTGGCTACAGGGACAATGAACATGTACCATCCAGAAATTTCCTTTTGTCTGACAGGCTCAGCTAAAAATGCGACAAACATGTGATGGTAACATGTTGTTTTTGTCTACCATCAACCCAATACCACTGTCAACAATACTTTAAAAAATATCAGGACTTTCAAAATCCTCCAAGCTCCCACATCTCTCCTATATCTTTTCTTTGTCTCCCATCCCAAGAGCAAAGAAACAGTTCTATGATTTCATCAGGTTTAATTACTGATATATATTAAAGGCACTAACTTTGTCATGTTGTTTTGGGTTGCAGTAGTACTGTCACGGAAGAGATTTGAAGTGAACTAAGATGACATCTTAGCCCTTGAGGAAAAACATGCACAAAACAGCAGTTAGTTATAGTGGCTGACATCTGGGTCTACATTTTAGACAAAGGAGCCAAATCAAGAATAAGCCAAGAATCAGCAATCCTTTAAACCCAACGTCTTTATGTTACCCCAAAATAAGCCTCTTTGGCATAAGGATAATTTTGAACTGAAGACAATTGTGAAGAAACAGATACAAGAAAAACTCCCTGTCCTATTCCTATTTAGATAAAAACAGAATATAAATTTGTAAAGGTGTCCACTCTCCCCTCTCCTACAGGAAGGACAGACATTAGCTAAGGCAGTTTCAGACTCTTGTCATCTATCCAGAGAGATTACCATAGGAATCCACATGACAAACTTACCTAAGGAGCATACTTATCTCTCATTATTTTCCATATATTAACCTCCCCATCATTTGCTACCCTAGAAAATCAAAGCCCTCTCCTTTTGTCTTGTTACTTCTCTAAAAATATAGTTTTCTTTTGATAAGCCCAAGTTACTCTTCAAGGAATACTCCCACTTGTAAGCATGATGCACATGCTAGTAAATTTATTTTTTACTTGTTAATTTGCCCATTGTTTGTCTCATTAATAAGGCCCCAGTCAATGAACCTAAGGTGAACAGAAGGAAGACGAGTTGTTTTCCTCCTTATTTTCAAAACATACTGGAGGATGAAAAAGAATGATAAATTATCTTCCTCTGCCTGCTGTAAAAAGATGGAGTACATCTCTAGACAACTGACCTAATGTATTCTATAACTACAAATCTTCCCAATAATTATAATAAGGGATAAATCAAGATGGGAAAAGCCACAGTTTTCTTTTCCTTTTCTAATTTTGAAAAATTCAGAAATTAAAGGGATATATTTTTTCTGTAAGAGAAGTCAAAGCCAAAAGACACAGTAACATCTAATGATGCTTCAAAGGTAACATTTTGGAGTTTATGCCCAAAGATAGACTAGGCGACCCCAAAGAAATCTATGCAACTTCGATTAGTCATCATTGTTTTTCATTTCATATTTTTTGATTAACTTTTTTCATGCAAAGCTGAAAAGCACTAAACAGAATGAAAGGCAAGTTTGTAATTAGACTAGATTGCCCAAGGCAAGAGAAAGAGACAGACAAATCCTGTAATTGAGCTCCTAAGTAACATCCTCCACATGATAGAGTTTCTTCATGCATTTTTTAATCAGGTTTTAAGGTTTTGCATGTATACATTGAAATGAGTAAGTATTTCTGTTAGGAAAATATATTACTTTACATCAAACCTTTTGTTTTCTCTTAAACACAGTATTTCCTTCATATTTTAAAACATATGATACATAGAAATGTGGGGGATGAGGAGGAAAGGAAAAATATCATGAAAAAGAAATATTTGATGAAATTAATATATATAAATATAGCACTTTCAAAACAGTTATCCACTTTACACATACACTATACTATGGACCAAGACATATCCAATGAGAGAGAATAAAGAACTAAGTGCTTTATGTTATGTGGAAAAAATTTTAACTCATATAGGAAAACATCTTATGCAAAATAAAATACATTTGAATTTGGCAATTGTTTTCATATTTTCTTAGCAATCAAAATAGAAAAATCTAGAGTGACTACGTCACAAAAAAAAAGTTGAACAAGTGTAACCAAAACAGTATTAGTGTGTGAATCCAGTTCAATCTGGATAGGGTTTCTATGTATGACACAGCTCTCTGGCTTTGGACCATCAGCATTTCCCATCAATAAATTATATAAAAGAATAAGCTTCATATAGTAGAAGAATTAAATATATTGAAAGAAGTACCTAAATAACAAAAGAAATAACAAATAAAAATTCAAAATGACTCAACAGGTTAGAAGTGTACATCAAAACTAACAAAATATAATTTTATACAATGATATAGTTCTACATAAGGATCAAAAAGTAGGTGCGAAGTTAGAAAATAGTATAAAATTAGGAGCCAGGGTCCACGTGAGAAAAAGTCCCAAACACAGAATTAGAGACTATCTTTAGTTTAAATCAAGCTCCATTACAGTCTTCTGTTTTCTCACTGGGTAGAGAAATCTACCAAATCTTACCCATGTGAACCCAGGTCTTGTGAGCCCACACAGTGTCATATCAGGTCACATGGTATAAAATGGATCCACTATTTTCATTACTGACCAGACCAAGGACATAATACTCTGATTGGTTCATGGGGCTCACCTTTAAAGGAATAGAGAAAAGCCAGGAAGCATTTTTAGAGCATTTACTTATGTGTCGAGTAGCAAGCTCCTGGGACACTCAGGAGAATCCATGGTATCTGCCCTCAAAGAGCTCTCAATCTACAAACTCACCAGAGACAGAGTGGGGAGCAGAACAGGCAGATCAACAAAGTACACTGCTGAGGGGAACAGCAGGCAGGTCAGGAGAGGTCTGCCATGCCATGTGGATCACCTCTGGGGCAGGGATCAAACTCATGCTGAGGTGGCTTTAGCTTCTTATTGCTGTGCTTTAACCCACTGCGCCACCAAGGAGGGCCTCAGCAAGTATTTTTTAGATGAGTGATACATTTAATGGGAAAAGGGACAACTTGAGGAAAACAAGAACACTTTTTGTATTTTGAAATTCTAATGTAAGAGGGAGGACACATACATTTGTAACTTCAGAAAGCAGAAGAGAGGCAAACATTTCAGGGGACAAGGAAGCAGATTTGAGTTTTCTACAGAAAGAAAACATTCTAATCGTCAGTGCTGCTGAAATAGGAAGGAATTAACTTTAGAACTGGAGAGTGTCCAGTCACTGAGAGTGTTCATAAGGCTATATGGAATGGTCAAGGTGTGTAGATGGAATTCATACACTGGGTTAAAGTCTACTGGAAGCTGGACTATATGGGGAGAAAGGAATTTTCACATTAGAGACATCATCTGTTGACTAGCAGGCTATCATTCTGGAAACCAACACCACAATATGGTAGTCTGAGATACTATGTGTTGGTCAATTGCACTGGACAAGAGCGTTTGCTTTAAACAGTCAAATAAAGAAAAAGCAAGAGGAAAGCCACATTTTAAATATGATCTCAAGTGACAATTGATGGAGGCTGAGTAGAAAATTTGGGAAGGAGGCATCACAAGACCAGAAACTTGACGTGGGGATAGAAACAATTAAAATAATCATTAAAGAAGCTATAGAAAAGTAAAGTATCTGGAGGCACAGACCAGGTGTGAGGACATGGAGTGTGGGGGCCATTGTAAAAAATAAATAAATAAATAACCTCTCCTTTCAAATCTACCTTGTTAAAAGAAATATAGAAAAAAAGCCTTAGGTGCCAACCCTGGAAATAATTAATTTAGCAGCACTTAACAATCCACAATGGGATAAGCCCCTCCCAAAGAGAAGACTATATAGGTACAATTTCTGCACTGGCAAAGGAAGCATCTCTCCTGCCCTCCTGTGCCTCTTCACCCACTTTCTTCCTTTGCAAAGAGCAGAGCGGCTCTCCTCCTGAGCCCGACCACCTGTGTCTGTACAGGTGTGTCTTTTCTCAAACCTGTCCCTTTCATGGGCAGCTTTTTCTGGCTACTTGTGTCTGTACAAGCCTCCTTTACTTCCCTTCCCTGTTTATGATAAACCTGCCCTTTTGAATATATGCTTCATGGAGAGCTCACTAGGGGAAATTCACCATGTACTGCTGAAAAGGGAGCTCGGATGAAACTTCCCTCAGAGGTAACCCAAGGACCCTGCTCTCTGAATCCAACATCTGTCCACCCGACTTCGATAGTGATGACTCCATGAAACATGCAGCACCTGGTACAGAGAGATGCACAGCTTTGTCTTCCTGCAACATGACATGGTTGTTTCTGAAATCTTTCCATCACGGAAAATTGAATTGAAAGAGTTATTCCATAATTGGCCAAGCGAAATTTTCCTGGTATACTTCTAGAGGAGTTTCATTGCTAAATATGTAATAACTTACGAAGAAATTCCCAGATATAAGGCAGGTCCCCAAGACAGCATCTTCCCCATAGCTACTTTGAATAAAATGAATAACAGCAAGTTAACCTGAGGCCAGAGTCAAAAGTATATACAAAGAAAAATACTAATTAACAGCAGTGCTAATACTTAATCATGGCCAACATCATGAAGATGGTATATGTCCAAATTTTAATAAACATTTTCTATAATGCCAGAAACATATTTTGCTAAGAACAACTCATTTTGTCATATTTACCTGGGTCTGGGGATCCTAATCTTGACCTTCTTGTGTATCTCTATTTATTCAAATATCACAATTCATGGAGTCTTTTATAGAGGTATTTGCCTCATAAAGAGAACAAAATCTCTGAGAACTTAAAAAAGATTTGAAGGGTAGATATATATTATCCCTTTGGGAAATATGTGTAGCTATCCTCTAAAAGTTATAATTTTTTCTTTAATAATAAAACTAACTTAAACAAAATAAGAAGCTAGAACTTCTTCTTTGTAAAACTCTTAAATGAGACCCAGGGTTTGTGAACATGTGAACATCTGTAGGATTTGAAATCAGTACCTGTTCTTAATGTTTGTCAAGGACACTGATTATGTAACAAGGTGGTCCCTAGGAAATAGGGAAGTTCCAGGTTCCCTGCCCCACACAGGAGGGTGGAGTTGAGCAACAACAACAAAAAAAAAAAAAAGGAGAGAAGAAAATAAAGCAGGATGGAGAAGGAGGAGACCTAAGGAAGCCACATGGAGCAGCAAGCATGTGAGGAAGAAACCGGGCTTATTTCCTGACCCTGGACTGGTGAAGGCAGATGTGGGTGAGGTACCTGTAGAGAGGTGACTATGGCAGTGTTTATATTGATTTTGATTTTGCTCTTTTGCTCTCAGATTTGTCTGGCCATTTCTGACCCTTTGCCATGGGTCCAGGCCAGAAGGTGCTTTAGTCTAGTGGCAGGCTTTCAGGCCTTGCTTTGGGCCAATCCCTTTTGTGTTGACTTTTGCCCACGAGGGGATGGGTAACTTCAGCTGTTTGATTTAGAAGTTATATTCTTTATGTTCTGTTTTGTATATTTACTGTATTAAAGTCCCTTTTCATTAAAGTTTTATATGTTTTGTCTTGTGCGGCAGATGGCAGAACCCACTTAGAGCAGGCAGGTTTTGGGGCTTCAGGGGTGTCCCTCTCCCCCGTCCTCTAACAGATTTGCTGTCCTATAAAATTATACTATAAAACATATTTACTTTATGTTTTTTAAATATTTTCACTTTATTCTTGTCAAGCCCTTGGAAATCCTCTATCTATGTTAATATTAATCATTCTGTGAGAAGTCACTATGGATCAGATGCTGTATTTTGCTTTTTCTCCTTATACCATCCTCTTCACTGGAGAAATAAGAAAACTGAGATTTAAAAAGGACAACTTGCCCAAGTTTTTAAGCGGTTAGATGGTATTCAAACCCAATTTCATCCAGAGCTACTACCACTGCTTTTTTCTTCTCTTTTTTAATGAAGTTCTATAGTTTTGCATCCTTGTTATTACATCCTTGTTATATTTTGACAACATAGGATTTCTCCCCTAAGGTATGGCTTTTAATGACTATATTCATTGTTTCTTTATCTCTGGGCCTATTGACTAGAATAGTGGCCAAAAGAACAATCCTGAAGTTTCTACCCAGCAGTTGCATGTAGAAAGAAAATCAAAGGCTTAACACAAAAGGGAAGTAAAACTGTGAAAAATCCATTTCCAAAATTAACAAATAGAGAAAGCCTGAAAACTACATGCCCCAGGGCTCCATTTTGTCTTCAAGAAACCAGAATCTAACTCTTCACTCAGAAGTTTCTATCCCAGGCCACTTCAGCTACACAACATTTCAATTCTATTATTTAAGGAAAGGTTTGAAATATTCCTCAACACCTCCCAAAGCACATTTCCACAGTGGGTAAGTGCAGTGCCAAATAGCCAGCCCTGTGCAAACACAGGTAAGAGTAGCTGGCCAAAGGAAGAGGTTACATTTGTTTGGCAACTTCCTCCAGGCTATGAGAGCTGAAACAGGGAGAAGCTAAAAAGAGAAGTGCTTCTTGACATTTGCAGTAAACTAAGCAGAATAGCACAGAGCACAGCCCAGGGCCAGGAACAAACAATAAGGCATGAATAGTGAGGTGCCCCCTGAATGTTCAGGCTTCTCAGCAGCGTCACACACTAACATGCTACCCAAAACCACCAATACAACTTGAGCATTGTGACCCCTCTGAGCAAATGCCAGAACCCAGCCCAGCCAGTCACAACAGTGACTGCCATCCTCCTCTCAGACCTCTAATTGTTTGAGTAAACATGGTGAAAAATAAATGAGGCTGTACTTAAGCTGTCAAAGGCCTCCCAACTTTCTCTCTCCAGAGGGCGTCTGATTAGTTGACTCTACCGTTCTGCTAACCCTATTTGCCACAAGTTGTTATATTAAATTCAGCCTCAAAACCACTGAGGCTATCATCCACAATCCATTTTTTCATTTAACTTCCAAATGTTAGGATAAATAGAAACCTCATCAGTAAACATTGTGACAGTTATCTTTTTAACTGTCATTTATACAAACTCAAGCGCCTCCCTTTCTAAATTACACTCCAATGTATCAGTTGTTCAAATATAAACATATTTAGCAGAATTCTGTCAGTCCCTCATATGTATATTCATTTGTGAGGGACTCACTTCATACATCTTCATAAACCTGAGAACCTAGCTTTTGAGTTATTCACAGATTCAGGCGATGATGCCAGCTGAGTTCAAAGCTGACTGTATGTGCAGGGTCAGCCCTGGGAAAAGTAACTGAATGTCATAGCTCTGGGATCATTTTAATCTGTCTTGGGGTGCAAGAAATGTCACAGAAGTTCACCTGAAATGAAATTATCCCTTTCCCTTAGCTTGTTTTGTGCCACCTAATCCTCTAACTCTTTATTAAACATTATCTTTCCATCTGCTCTAGTGAATGTTCAGCACCTTGTGGACCAACTCTGGGCTGATTGGTTTTTATGGGCAACATGATCTAGGTTTTATGCACATACTCAGGATTATCTCAAGGACAAAGAGGATGAACCATCCATTAGCTATAATAAGCAACTACATATCTCAAGGTAGCTACAGCATATATTTGATTTCAAAAGAAAAGGCTGAATTAAAATAAGTCTGTCCATAAATGTCTTAACCTCCAAGACATAGAAATAGCATTTTCTGTTCTCCATGCTCTGTTGAGCTGTACTACTAGAAATCACATCTCAGTCCCACTCAATCAGACTTCCCAGCCCTTAAATCTTATTTTAAGATCTGACACTATAGCAGGAAAAAAGATCCTCTTGAAAGCCCTCTTCATGATGATCTGTGGGCAAAGCGTGCGGAATGCGCGCACACACACACACACACACACACACACACACACACACCCCTACACACACACTTTTTAAAGGAAAAAGCAGTATTATTACTTTATACTGGAAAGTTATTCCTTTAGTTACTTAAGAATTACATTCTAAATTTGAAATACATTGCTCATGTTTATCAAACATCAATCTTGAAAATTTCATCAAATACCTGAGATGGCCAGTTTATATTGCTAGTCAATGTTAGTCACAGGCATTAGAAAACCACTGCTATTGCTTATTTCAAGATTTAATTCAGTGTACAGTCCACTAGGACTTCACTTGCTTGCCTACTAATTTAAATATGAACATTATTGGAAAAGTGTTTGCTTGCTTTTTTTCCTAAAGAATTCATTGTAAATACCTCTCTTTACACCACTGTTTTATTGATAAGCTCAGTGTGCTTTCTTGGCTGACCTTTCAAACAAAGGTGCTCACTTTTTCTGTTATTCTAAAGGTTTATGATCTTGTAATAGCAGTTATGATGGTATCTGATCACACTGCATATATTAACGACAAGACATATCTGGCCACATGTCTTCCCAGCTTTCTGATCTCATTGATGAGAGCTGTCAGGCTGCTTTCTTGCAACTTGTATCTCAAGGTAATTAAAAACTAGCTTTTTTTTTTAGCAGTTTGAACTTTGTTTTGCAGTGAATTGGAAATATCGCATGCTCTCGAAAGAGAGAATATACCAGTCACCTGCTAGGCTTTACACAAAGAAAGGTGTGAAAAACAGGTACAGAAGTTAATCATGTACCCAGTGAGGGCTTCTGAGAACTGGGTGTTTCTTTATTCATTATTCTGCTTAAGAAAAGAATGTGGAAGTAAAAACTGAGTGTTGCCTTCAAATTGTAGTTTAGGCCCTTACTTACCAGGTCCAAGACAAGCTGAAACAGACACCAGCTGTCCAAAAGAATGCACAAGCCAGCAGAATTGGCCTCTGGGAACACATGAGAGGGTCTGGAGGAAAGAGGGAGAATTAATTTTCAGTGGCTTTTCCTTTGTTCCATTTGAACATTTTACCTCATGCTTATTCACTTTCACAAACAAATGCACATACACACAAATTTAGCAAAAACTAAATAGCGCTTTCCCTAAAAGCACTGAAACAACTTACTTTGATTCGAAAAGTACCTTCCAGAAAAACAGCCCCTCACTTCTTTCCCTCCTGACCCCTTATGAGGGTCTCCCTTCTCTCTGTCTCACCTTAACTAGTGCCCTTACATTATCTCCCTGTCAAAGCAAGTTTCCAAGAAACTGATTTATTACATATTAATGAAGCATACTTTCATACACATACATAAAAAGCAAAGTCGGATTAGAAGGGACTGTTCAAAACCATTGTAAGAACATTGGCAACAAATTTCTCTAGATTAACACACAGGTTGGGGTAGATCTCTACATATGGTCTAGGGGAAGGGAAAGAGATCTAAAGCAGGTAAGAGGAGGACGGAGATCACAAACAGAAGGAGGGCTAGGGCATCTAGGGGGTGACAGACAAGGCCCCACAGAGTCTGCAGCAAGGTCAGACAAAGGACATCTGGGGCTGCATTCTAAGACAATAAGATCCTTGCGCTCAGCCCCTCCTGCTGCTGCTGGTATCTGCTTGAGCCCTGGTACTATGACACATGTAAAACATGACCCCTGGTATCCTTAACATGTAACAATTCCACCCACAGGACACTGGGCTAGGTAATCAGCTTCTGCAGGATTCTCTCAATGCTCTCCATGAGATGGCTCTAACCTTCCTTGGTTGCCTGACTTCTTTCTGTCTCCTCAGTGCCCTGAGTTTCATTAGAACAAAAGATTGCCTACTAGAGAATTAAATGTTTCACTTTTAGATGGTTATGAAGGCCAAACTCATTAATCTTCTCCGATTTGCTGTTTCTGCAGTCTGATTACATGGTACCAACCAGTGAAATTGCTGGCTAGAGGTTATGCGATGACACCATGGCCACTCTGCTTGCTCAAGTGGTTCTGCAGGGACCACTACCCCCCATGACTGAATAACCCTTGGAAGCATCTGCCTGAAGACATCTGCTTTTGCGTCCAAAGGGAAATTATTACTTTAACAATTAAGTATGATTGGTGTTTTTTTGTTTGTTTGTTTGTTTCCAAAATGGAAACATCTTTATTGCTTTTGCAGATTTTAAGTAGCAAACACTTACTGGGCCAAATTCTAAAGCGGAGAGCTACAAATGAAAGACCTCTTTGCATTGCTCCCTGATTGGGATACTTACTATTGCTGGTTTGGTAATCAGATTTAGATATACCAGAAGTGGGCAAATAATGAAGTATAGTGTACATGCTCTGTGACAAAACCTAACTCAGGCTAGATAGTCTCTAATAACAAAAAATTTATTTCAGTCATAACTTGACCCAGGTGCTCAAATAATGAAACCAGAACTTGATCTCTATCTCACCTTTTCTGTTCTCCATATTGTTATCACTCTTTTGCTTCTTTCTCAGTAGTTCCAGGCTCATGAGTCCTTGAGTTAAATTCTAGCAACAACAGGAAAAGTATCTCTTCAACTATTTCTTGTACAAAGGTGTATTAGACCAGTATAACTCATATATTCATCTCCAGTCTAGTCAATGGCTCCAAGGAAAATAAAATAGTCATTGACCAAACTTGAGTACTAACATGCACCCCTGGAGCCAGCTGTGAAAATGAAACTGAAGCCCACCCCCACCCCAAACCCTTGAGGCTCTGACGCTTGGCCCCAGGCAACTGCTTGCAGGCAGCACAAAGCAGTGCTGAGCTATGGGCGTTTACTACCCACCACCAGTGGCCTCAGTGAGGCTCAGGCTGCAGGTGGAGGCTACAGAGATGGTAAATGGCTGTAGTTCCCTGCCATGATGCCTCCCATAGGGCCAGGTCCAGTGCTGTGGCTGTTCCAGCTTCAGGCAATAGAGAGGACTGTGGATTTGGTGGCTGGATATGGAATGGATCAGGTGTGAGCTATGAGGTGACTGGTGCTTTGGTCCAGTCAGACTTGTTTGTGGGGGACTCTCTCATACACACAGACTCTGAATTCCTACACTCTCAGAGACTTGCTCTGGCTCTGCCTTCTTGGACTGGCCTGACTCTTATTCTCTCTGAGGCTCTCCGGCACTCACTGGACCCTTTTACTTGCTTGAGCTGACCAGACTCATCTGATTGGTCTGGACTCACTAGCTTGGATTGGACACTTAATCTCATGGACTGGATGCTCTTAGATGCCTCCAGCGGCTCACCTCTGAAAGGAGAAGCCAAAGAGCTTTGCAGAGGCTAGAGACTACTGTCTGCTTCTGGCTTTCTTCTGACATCACCTCAAAGAAACACCAGGCCTTGGGCCTGGTGTCTCAAAGAGCTGTTTGTTATTGGCGTGAGCCAACAAGTCACAAAGAGCTAAGCACTGGTGACTAGCAGTGACTGGCTCTACTGACCAATGCTGTCCAATACTGTTGACAGGTGACAGGCCCTCTGTGTTCGGGTCACTGTTAAGAGCTGTTAATTGTCTGGCAACATCACCTCCCAGTGCTGCTGCCTCCATTGCTGTATGGTCCAGCATTCATTGCTGTCCATCCTGACAATTACACTGTTGTTGTGGGCTGCTGAGGTGGCATCTCAGTGGTTCCACCATACACCAGCTGTGGTGAGTTGGATCCTGGCCCACGCAGAGCTTTGCCAGCATGCCACAAGCTCCAAACCTTCGTTGATGATACAATGCCATCTTGGGTAAGTGGCTTTTGCACAGGACTTTTAGACATTGAGAACACCACCTGGTGAGTAATTACTAGCTACCTGTGACCTTGAGAACTCTTAGTTTCTCCTGTTTGTTGAATAAATGCTATTGTTGCTGTTCCCTGAGCCTGCGTGTTCTTGCAATTGTGCACTCTGGTTAAGAGCCCACAGTGACCTGTTCTCCATCTGGCCACTGTCTTTTTGAGTAGTCATAGCCATCAGGGGGGATGCCTCCAGAAAACCAGGGCACGTTGACAGAAAGTGATTGCTGCTAAGAAAAGCAACCCATGCCCCAATACATTTGCTTCTTTCAACACTGGCATCAGGGCCAGCTCTGTAATTTGTGGGACTCAGTTCAAAATGAAAATGCAGGCCTCCTTGTTTAAAAAGCAGTTTAATAATAGCATTAATGACACTAAAATATTAAACTCATTCCATTCTTCTACAGTTCTCCTTCAACTTGTCTGGTTTTTGCTGTGTACTATTATCCTAAGTAAGGAAACATTTTAAAAAATTGAAGTCTACCATTCATCTTTATATGTTTTAAATACAAAGTTTTTAGTGCACATATGGAACACCAAAATTGCATGATTCTTATTTGTAGCTAGTATCTGCATATGTACTTTATACTTAGCAAAACAGGAAACTAACTCAGTTGTTTTAATTTCACCTTAATCAACTTCTAGTTGATCCGTGCACCTTCAGCATTTTCTACCTTCAGCTTACTGTTGAGCTAGGAAAGATTTAAAGGAAGAGAAGGTATGTGTTGCTCATCTTTCCCTTTACTTCTCTGTCATCATTTTCAGCATAAATGGCTGGGAAGTGCGCAGAAGTAAAACAAGTATGAAAAGATATTACAGAGTTTCTTGCTCATCCTTACTTTGAGAACAAAATTACCTCCTTCCTGCATGTGAAGTATATTATGGTTTGAATGGAAAACGGTGTCTTGATACTGTCATGAACCCACTTGTGACTCAACTATGGAATTCCCTCACCTGCTCACAAATGTAGTCTAAATAAACTCCGACCATCATGGGTTAACTGGAACTCTCAATGCATGCTCGGGGGCATGGAGAAACACTCCTTACCTGTATCTTCTCTGCTTATGCATGTTTCCCATCAGTTCATCAAATTTTGTTTTCAAAACACAAATTCAAAAATAAAATTCTTAATTTCAAGACTACAATAGCTGAGTATAACATCAAGTTCAGGGTTTCCTGCACACAGGTTTTGTGCAACCACATGGTCACAAGCTCATGAAGCTGGGTCTCAATAAGAAGAATGAGACTATTTAAATAACTGAAAGTGACTGAAAGTTCTGCAAAAAGAATAAGATGTAGTTAAGGAAACCCACTATTCAGAAAGCAAGTAAGGTTCCACAGACAGTGGTGGAAAGAGTTACTAGGAAAAAATAGAATCCATTTCAAAGATCTGCCCTGCAATTTATGTCACTCAAACTTGTTACACAAGTAAAACTCACTCATTTTTTAAAATAATGTAATGGTTTATTTTATATCATTTTGTGTAATCCCCATGGCCTTCCCATCACCAAATCACCCGTGTGCCATCACCACAGTCCAGTGCACTTCTCCCCCCTTCCTATTTTTGATCCTATTCCCCACTCCACCCCCATAAAATGTCTCTGGTATATGGTTGTTCATTTCTATTATTTCCCACCCCCCACCCCCAGGTCCTTTATGCTCCTGCTATGAAAATTCACTCACTTTTAATGGCTATGTAGTATCCCACTATATTATGGCACATTATTTCAACAATCCCATATTAGATCCTCTTTCAATTTGCTAAGACTTTCATGAATATTCTTGAAAATTTTTGTGATTATTTCCTTAACATAAAGTTCTAGGAGTAGAATTGCTTAGTCAAATACCTGTCTTAAATTTAATACATATCACCAGGTTGCCTGTCAAGATGGAAAACCAGTAGAAGTATGTAAGAAAACCTGTTTCCCCACACCCGACACTAGATATTGCCATTATTTTTCATATTTTCCAGTAAAACAATGAAAAATATCATTGCATATTTCTTGAATCATGGCCAAGTATAAACATCCTTTCATACTTACTGTTAAATTTTGTTTTAACATTTCTGAACATTCAAATTCTACTTTCAGACCCTGTTAAATTCTATGACAGATGAAAGAAAATTAATGAATTGAAGCAAACTTAAATGAGAATAATATCAGCAACAATTTATTAAGTGCTTACTACCTCACAACTATTTATATGTTTAATTCCTAACAATTTAATTGAATTTTTTTAAAAATCAGAAGGACTATTATCATCCCCATTTTAGAGAGGAGAAAACAGGTTTAGAATGTCTAAGGAACAGTTAAGTGTAAAAACATAGTCTGTAGGATCATGGATTTTTCTGAAACCGAAATCCGCACACTGGAAATCCTGCTATACAACTATAGGCTCCTAAAATCAATCTGTTGGTTCTAATTTTCATATTAAAATGGAAAAGTATCCTGCACATAGATGAACTAGAGCATAAGATAATCCTTAGCCACAGAATAACATTGTTTAATACCTGGGGATATTAACCAAGAGGAAGAATGTTACCTAAACTCTATCTGTCTGGCCAGGAGCTGAAAGGCAACTAGGAAAACTGAGTGTGCATCACTCATCTTGAAGCCTCATAAAAAAGGGGAAATTGTATTTGCAAGTCCAATTTCTGAATGTTTGAGGAAGCCTCGCAGGAACACTGCAGTGAGGAGTTAAAATGAGAACCCTGAGAGGGAATGTGGATAATATAATGTGTGGGGCTCTCCACTGCAGGGTATGTAAATACTTTATACACTAATTCAATTACATTTTCAGATTATGCAGAAAGACTGATTTAAGCAACAGCTATCACCCATGCATACATGCAGGAGAAGAGTTAAGAGAGCTGGGTCGACCTTAACTCTGTATTCCTTGACTTTTATGGGTTTAAGTTGGAACTTTAATGTTTTATTAATGTGAAGTTTTTGGAGTCAGTATTCAAAATGTTTCAGGCAGAGATATGATGGTTCTCAAAAACCTAGAATCTGTTCACACCAGCAGGTAGTAAAAAAAAAATTCATTATTTTAGACAAATTATAAAGCACTCAGAACTCAGTGAAATTATTTGTCATAAGTTAACTCCACAAAGAATGAAAATACTCAACTCGCGATTACAATTATTGATAAATGCATAGAATATCTATGTAATTATCAGCTTTTGAAACTCCTTTTCCCAATATATAGCGAAATATATTCTTAACTAATCATCTTCAGAGAAAAGGCAATAAGGAACCGAAATAAAGATATTTGCTCAAAGTACAAAAGAAATGATAGAATTTTTAAGTGCCTCAAAAAGTCAAATTCTAGGATGTCTTTCATATTATTTATATCTCGCACTGATGTATGCAAGAAATCCCTTCCAAAACCTCAAAGCCCTGGTTGTATATGGATTTTCTAGAAGGAAATTCAGATATGACCTAAGGTTGAAATTTCCAGTAATAACTTTTCTGTTAAACTGTTTCCCTTTTTTTTTTTTTCAATAGGATTGGCCTTTGGGGGGGGAATAAGATTTATGCAATATATATTTGAGAAGGAAGGACAGAGCTACGAAGAGGGTTAATTTCAGAGTTTTTTTTCTTCTTTTTTTTGCAATTGAGTAAGTGTATATGATAGTCTATATTATTTAACAACATATTTTCCTTGTGAAAGACCAATAGTCAATGTGCTGTGAAAATTTTAATCAAGTCACTACCCTTAATGAGCATTAACAGTTTTTCTCAGTGTTACATCTGCTTTTGCCACCATTTGTATGACTTGCTTTACCTCTCTCCCAGTTCATTTGCAATGCTCACAGGTTTTATTGGGGAGATTTTTATTTCTGCAGAAACTGAAAGATTTTGAG
Organism: Condylura cristata; assembly: GCF_000260355.1. Lineage (NCBI taxonomy): Eukaryota > Metazoa > Chordata > Mammalia > Eulipotyphla > Talpidae > Condylura > Condylura cristata. The sequence goes on from NW_004567109.1 coordinate 54,869,079, forward strand.
TTACATATTTTCACATTTATAAATGTCTTGAATATAGAAAATAAAGTGAAAAGAAATTTGAACTGGGCAAAAATACTGCTTATAAAACATTTCCTCTGGAATAATCATCTCATCTAAAGCAACTGTTAGTGTAAAGACAAAAAGGAACCAAATTCTGTCCTTGGATGTGCACACACAGCTCCTATTAGTTTTTGAAAACAGCTACGTGAGTGTAGCCAAGGACAGTGTTTAGCCCAATTTGGTCTAATTTATCCAGACCACTGCAGCTCTGAAAGATAAAGATGGAGTATAAGACATTTTGCATGTCAGTGTGGCAACATGCTTTGTGTTTTTTCTGGTCCCAAGGGTTTTCTTCATCAGGCCAAATGTCAGTGATCACATCTGAGAAGTTTGAAAAGTATATGGATCAAATTTACTTTTACTGTTACTTGCTGAGGTTGGCAGCCCTACCTCACTCAAAGGATGCTATTTATTCTATGTTGGGGGCCAAATTCTAGAAAATTAAATTTATCTAAAAGAAATAGCCTTACTCACATGCAAATGAAATTAAATGCTAAGACAAAAATAAAAGCCCATTGATTGTAAACAGGTTTTTTTAAGACCAATCAAAAGATATTGAATTAATATATTTTAGGTACTCTCAATGCCCTAGTTTACAAGACATATTCCAAGAGGTTATTTTTTATAGTTTGCTAAATTAAATTTCCTTCAGATATGCTTTTATTATATACATGATAACCTACAGTGGTTATTTACTCTAGAAAGGAGCTATAAGTCAGTGTACTGGCTTTGTTCAAGGCAGTGCTTAGAAGGTTTCCTTGGTGTACTTATATACATGTTAATTGTCAGATGACCCTTCCTTATCATACAATATTATACTACAACCACTACTGCAACCAACAGTCCCTTCTTTTTACTTTCATTTGCATTTTACCCAAAAACAAAAGAGAAGATTTTGGAAAATTCCTTTGTAAATCCAAGTCAAGCCACATAATGCTAAATGTCTTACATTTTCCAAATGTTTATTGCATAATGGGTATGCAGGAATGTTTGTTCTCATTGTGGACACTTATTTGACACCTCGATTCTCTGGCACTTGAGAATGTTTCTTGCCTGATGTACATGTCTGGGGATTTGATCCAGGATCTTTTATATGAGTAAAATTCTTATTGATGTCAACAAAATGTTCAATATTAATACAAGATGTATTGCTAAGGCCATTGCAGAATTTCTCAGGACATTTGAGATTCCAATTAATAGAGCAAGAGAGATTTAGTGATAATTTGTCAACATTTACAAAATGTGGACTATTTCATGCAAAAGTTCTACCACTTTTTTTAGACAAAAATTTCAGATACCATGAAACTGGCATACTGAACTGTGTGTGTGTGTGTGTGTGTGTGTGTAGGAAAGGAAGTATTTATATGTGCATTATACAGTACACTATTTGTTCAGATCTTTCAGATTTTATCCACAGCAGTACCCTTATACATGGTTTAGTGAGTTTTAAAAAAAATTAAAATGTTGATTCTTTTGGCTAAAACAGGCAACTGAGTATGGTTTTCAGTTACTCATACTAGACTTCACTGTTTTCTGAAACAATAGTGAATTCAATATGCTTATAAAATGACATGTGAGCAGTGGGTCATTAATGATGATGTTAGCATGGAAGAAGTAGGTGCATAAGAATGCCAATGAATAACTTTCCTTCTTCCCTTAAGAGAAGTCACTACCAACAACATCCTTTAATTTTTATTTCATCCCCCTTAATTTACAAAAGTTAGCTGGAAAAGTATGCTCCAGCATTTAAGGTTGACGGTCATCTGGATCATAGGAAATTACAAGATAATCGTCTGTGGGATGCACATCTTGTGAAACCAGAGCCAAAGTCAGTGCTGATAGTACACAGGGAGTTTCAGACATCAAAACCAAGGAGTCAGACACAGCTCAGGCAGCAACAGGTTAACAAATCAAAGTTAAACCAAAAAAGGTTGGTAGTCTAAGAAACCTGGCTGTCTGTGAAGAAGCATGGTGTTCACTTCTTTATGACATGAGCATCATCCCAAAGGACTGTTTCTTTGCTGAACTCTTATGCTCTTTGCTGGACTTGGGTAGCCCAGGAACCAGCAGCAGAAGAGTGAAAGGCATGAAAAACTCTCCTACTTTGTTCAAGGGCAATGTGTTAATGTCACCTGGAGATTTTTCAATCCCACACCAGTGATTTGAGCAGTTTCAGAACTCTCAAGTATCATCATGTACAGGACAGACTGGATTTCAGAAAGAACTATGGACACCTGGAATTTTTCTTGCTTCGCTCTGTGGCATAGGATCAATGTTCTATATAGTTTTGTCAATTTCTTAATCTGTATATTGTATCAAATGTATCAAAGTATTGTTGTTGAGTTTTGGGGGAAAGTTTGGATATAGACAAATACACATTACAACATTAATAGCTTCCATCTATTGAGCCAAGAGCATGTTTTAGGTCATTTAGTAGGTATCTGGCATATGATTTGCTATGTTTAAAAATTCTAGAAAGTGGGTTTATTATTCCAATCACACAGATTTAAAAAAAAAAGTGGTTAGAAAGAGGAAGAAAACTATCTAAGTTCACCCAGCAAATGATTCAAGGTAAATGAGAAAGAATAGATGGTCTTTTGTAAAAGCTGGTCTCCAGGTTTGTGCTTATTAGATCTGGGAGTGATGTGCACATATGGTTAAGTCTTCATCAAGAAGCATGCTCCTTTTTACCTGTATACTGCCTTTACTTACAGTCATCAGAAAGATTCCTAGTTACAAAAAATAAGTATTTGCCTGTCACTTTTTCTCAGTATCCTAGTGGTTACATGTTTTCTACATAGTTCAGATCCTGTATATTTCTTCATATTTCGTTTTTCTGAAAAAAAAAAAAGAAGAGATGGAGAAATACTCACATGTTCATACCCACAAATAAAGCTGAATTGAATTGGTTAGAAATGGCCTCTTAAACATTGTTTTTATTCACTAGTGCTGCACCTAATGACTGACAATTTCCTCATCTTTATTCTAAAACAAGCTCCATGGCATTGGTGTTCTTCACATTGTATAAAGAAAAACAAAGTCAGGAATTTGTTTTATTTGATTGTCAAACTGATTTTTAAAAATTGGCAATTTGTATTCACACCTTGATATTCCTTGGGAACTCATCAGAGGCCTCAGTTATGCCACATAGAGTGTATAATACAAAAGAAAATCCCTATTAACTATCATTGTGTCACTAAATATGTCCCCAACAGCCATGAAACAAACTGGAACTTAGCTGGCTGATTTTAAAGTCATCGCTGAAATGCTCTACTTATACCTTCTGTCTCATTTCTTCTTTTATTATGCCAAATATTTTGATAGAACTCAACAGTATCAGAATAATTTTCCAACCCTGACTATTTAATGTGGGTCTCTATCCTCCTGAGTCAAATTGGTCGAGATCATCATTCCTTTTGAGTCCCTTCTCTAGTTCTCCCGAACTCAAGACAGCTTTTACAGCAAGAAAGGGAGTTAGTACAGGGAGATCTCTGAGTATTCTCATGAATATGAAAAGAGATCTCACACACACCCATCATCTCTCCTTTTTTCCATCTTACTTCTTTGTTCACCAAAATATGGATCAACAACAAGCTCCAGAGCACAAGGACAGTGACAGACCTTATATACCAGCTGGTTCATGATGCCTAAAGATCTGATAGATGTTTCTTAAACACGTATTTAATAAATGTCATTTGAATACAGGGAAGTTTATCCAAAAAAAACCCCATAATTTTTCCATTTCTCATTATAACAAAATCATGTGATTAGTATAATTGCAGCAGGTTTATACTGTCTCCTCTTCCTTTTCTACAGCAAAAATTATTCTGTAAAATTTTCAGGTAACAAAATCAGATTTTCTGCATCTTGAGACATGATTGCTGAATATTTTGGCAACTGAAGACTATCCATTTCAGATAAAATTTAAACAAATAAATCTAAATTTTCAATAGGTAACAAATTTTACAGATGCATCACTTCCCAGAAAAAGTTAGGCTCAATACTTCTAATTAGTTTATAAGCTGACACTCCAGTGATTTTATTTATTATATAATGTTCTTTAATTTAAAATAGAATGTTCCACCTAGTCTCCAAACAGATTATAAGGAAATATCACATCAATAAACATGATACATGATAAATGGGACTCTGCAGATGTAAATAATGTAAGTAAGTAGATATCCGTAAAAGAGGGATTATCTTCAATTATTCCAAAATAACTTCATGAGTCCTACAAAGATCAAAGCAGAGTTAGAACAGGAAGAGATACTCAACTTTTGGGGAAAAAAATGCTAGCTATGGTAAAACACCTGTGTCAATTAATAGATAAATGGGTTAGAAAAAGTAGGATATAGATAGATGATAATCAGATATTATACACATGTTGGAATATTATTCAGTCTTAAAAAATAAAAATGTCCTGTCTTTGCATTAACATAAATGAAACCAGAAGGTATTTTGTTAAGTGAAATAAGCTAGGCTGAACATAGTAATTCTTACATGTCAAAACTGAAAAAAAAAAAAAAGACTAATCCTAAAAACAAAGAAACAGAGTAGAAAAGTGATTGCGAGAAGATGGGAAAGGAAGGAATTTCAGGTAAAGGAATTTCATTTTTGTAGAAAGGTACAAATTTTCAGCTATAAGCCACATAAGGTGTGAGTATCTAATATATAATGTGTAGATTATATTTAATACTGTATTATTTGAAATTTGCTAAGAGTTAAAAAAAAGGTGAGATGATGGATGTGCTAATGCAATGGGGGCATTCTTTTACAAAATATATGTAGATCAAATAATCACACTGTATGCTTTAATAACTTATTTTGTCATTGATACCTAAATAAAGCTCATGGGGTAGAAGGAAGAAATTGACTCATCAGTACTGTCATTGTTGGTTTGACAGTGAAGAAATGTGGGTGATCAATAGCAATGTATCTCTGGAGGACAGTCAATAGGAAATAGGGACAACAGGCCTACAATTGACAGGACTTAAATTTAGCCAACAACCGAGATAAGCTGGAAAATGAATTCTTCCCCAAATTTCCATGTAAGAGCCCAGCTCAGCCAATGCATCAATTTCAGACTTGGGATTCCATGAGCCTAGAACCCAGATGAGCCTACCTGAGTCTTCTGAACCACAGAAATGATGAGATAACAAATTGTGCTGCTTTAAGTTTCTAAGCTTGTTGTAATTTTAACATTAGCAACAGAAAGCCTAACTGAAGCAAATAGTACAATATATGATGGACGTTAGAATTAGATGTTTGGCAGTGAACCTAGTGTGGTATACATTCTGCCCCCGGCCCCCAGAAGTGATTCACATGGCAAGGCAGACTTCTCCTGACCTGCCTGCTGCTCCCCTCAGCAGTGTACTTCATTGATCTGCCTCTTGTGCTCCCAACTCAGTCTCTAGTGAAGCCTCACTCTGCCCCTGAATCTCTGGCCTGTACCCCAGTTCTGTATGCACAAATAAAATCTTTTTTAAAAAGTTACTTCTCTTAACAAAATGCCCTCTGGTTTCATTTATGTTACTGCAAATGATAGGAATTTTATTTTTCAAGACTGAATAATATTCCATTGCATGTGTAAAATATATAATTATTTATCATCTATATCAAATCTATATCATCTACAATATCAAAAGCTGAGGACAAAGGACCAACTTTCCAAAGATAGGTTTAAAAAGAGGAAAATATCGAACAGGGATGAAGAGAAAGGAAACAAGAGTTAAGTGGTCAAAAGTCTCTAGGTGAAATAGATGGAGGTGGCCTGGAAAAGATATGGCCTTTTTCTAACACCCAGTGCACAGAGAACAAGGGTTGCAGGTGGAAGGAGGTTGGCTGATATAAAAAGCCAGGGGTAACGGGGGGGGGGGGAAGGGAGGGAAATGCACGGGACTATGGTGGTGGCACAGGGGTGATTTGGTGATGGGAAACCCGTGGGGATTACAATTGAGATGAAAAAAAAATGTGCAAAATGATGTAAAAATAAACTTTTTAATAAAAAAAAAAAAAAAGCCAGGGGTAAGCAAGACAAGAATGGAGGAGGAAAGGTTAAGGTAGAAGGTGAAGACCAGACTAGATCAAGCCTGTAAGCTGAAGAGAAGGAATCAAAGAAGAGGGAAAGAAAGAGTTGATATCAACTCTATCAAGAGGAATAGCAGCAATGATAGCTCCCTATGTACCCAAAATGTTAATATTGGAATGAAGGGAAAACTCTCTTCCTTCAAGACTGGGTGGGAGTGGGAGTTGGGCAAGTGAGCTTAAAATATGTGCTCCTGTAGGTAAATATGCAGGTTAAAAAAAAATGGGATAACCCCAAGGAGAATACTCAGAAACTGCTACAGTCTAAAATATAAAACAAGGCCAAAGGCTGAGAATGAGAGGGATGAGAAGAATGACATGAGTTTAAAGGTTTGGAACAGCTGCCTCAAGAGAAATTCTAAAGGAAGCCAACCAGGGACAAGTAAGAAGATTGCCAAGCTGCATTGAGAACCCAGCTGAAGTCAGATAATAAAAGAATAATGATATTTGCCTGAATTTTAATTTCCATATATATATACAGAAAATGTTGTCCTGCTTGCCCATGTTCCTGCATCCACCAGAGAAAGAAATTGAAAGAAAACCCAATTGAATTTTTTTATTAATTTTCTTATTAAAATGATTTTGCAGGTATCTGCAGTTGATATACAAATCTTGGAAAACCAAATGCTTTTGTAAATCACGACCATATGCATGTGTGTGTTTCTACCTTCTCATACACTGTCTAAAAAATTACAGGTGGAGGAAAATCATCAGCCACAGGGTTTTGTGGATCACACAGCCCCATGCAATTAAGACGCCATTGTTAATTTTCAAATTGTCATAATCCATTTGAGAATTTAAGACAATTCAAAAAACAATTATGACTGAATGAAAAGTGAATTGGGCAATCAACTGAGATGAAATTCAGCCCAGAGAAACAAAACGTTGCGGAAAAAACCCTGGCTTATAAGAAGAATGAAAAGCATATGGAAGTGACTGATTGTGCAGGGATGGTCTTTAAAGACCAAGGTTACTTAACAAGAAGCAAGTAGGGGGTTGTTTTACACTGAATGAGATTTAGCTTTTTTGCTAAGTGCAGCAGATCTGACTTTTTCATGTTTAAGTTGCACAATAAAAATTTGATGCTTGCCCAGATGCACATAGATATAACTACATGTTTTTTACCTAGGATTAATACATAGCAGCAAGTAAACAAAACCAGTCCTGACAGATACTTAGGAGCAGCTTGTAGCAAAATAGAACTTTGATTCAGCTTATTCTGATTCTGTGAAGAAAGATTAATTTGTAATGCATCAAAATGAATTATTTTACCCTACATTAGCAAGTTCAAATCATCATATCTTGTGTCTTTTGCTTTATGAATTTGAAATGTAGATAGCAGGATCACCAGCATCAAACAACTTCAAAACATCCTAGAAATACTGAATGGAAGTCTCTACATTAATGTGTTCTGAATGAATTTTGAAAAATTCTTATTCTAAGCTTACATTCCACCCAAGCAAATAGGCCGATGTAGAGAAGTCAAATATCATTGCATTATGGCTTTTATCATTTTAAGTTCTTCTTGTTAAATCTGTATTCTCTTCCAAACCATTTCCTTCTATTCCAACCTTTACTCTCTGCCTTTCTAAAAGGCATTAGCCAAGATTCACATCCAGCCTGATGCTTTCCTTGTTAAATCACAGTCCATCATGATCTTCCTCATTTTCTCATAGTTTGAATTCCCTTTGAACTCACTCATGCATACATCATTGTACATCTACCAGATGGGACCTTCGTTCAGTGTTCTCCATGTAATCAGACTGAATATAGTCTATTCTCCTTAAGGTCCAGGACCTATGTTAGGCACCATAAAGTTTACAGAAAGAAGTATGTGTAATTATCTGTTTCTTTCAAAAAGGTTTAAACTCACTGGCTATTTAAAAATACTTACAGGGGCCTCCCTAGTGGTGCAGGAGGGAAAGTCTCAGCACTGTCAAGCTATGGCCAACCCCTGCAGCATGAGTTCAATCCTCTGCTAGGGAGTTAACCCACATGACACAGAAGAATTCTCTTGCCTCATCAGCTGCTCCCCTCACCAATGCAGTTCAGTAAATCTGCCTGTTCTGTTCCCCACTCTGTCTCTGGTGAACCTCTTGTCCCCACACCACTGGCTTACACCCAGTTGTTATATGCATAAATAAATACAAATATTTTTACTAATAAAAGAAAACTAGTGTCTTTCCTCGTACGCAACTGGTTGAGACACAGCACTGCAAGTTATCTGCAGCTGCTTTAGTGCGAGTTCATTCCCTTACCCCTGGAGGTGATCCACATGGCGTAGCAGACCTCTCCTGTCTCACCCTCTGCTCCCCTCAGCAGTGTACTTCATCAATCTGCCTGTTCTGCTCCCTGTTCTTTCTCTGGTGAATCCTCTCACCACCCCTGCTCCTCTGGGCTTCTACCCTAGTTCTGTATGCATAAATAAATAAATCTTTAAAAAAAGATAAAACTAGGTTTAGTACAGGGAATAAAAGGCCATAAAGTAGAAGAAAAAAATCAAGTAATAAAGGAGAAGGATAAAATTATATCAAAACTTTCCCCTGAATTTCTAGCTGCTAAAAAAGGTAGTTAAAGTGATCATAAAGTTTTCATTCTCTAGTAAAAGAAATGATCCTATTTTTTAAAATTCTAAGTTGAGAAAGAACAGCCAAAAAAAATGGCAGTATGGTACCACTCATCACTGATTATCTTCTGCTTCTTCTGACCCAATGGCACTGAGCGCAGTCCTTGCCCATAATAACACAAAAGCTATGCCTGATTGACTTACATGCCTATGGATGCAGAGAAGAAATCTACGTCGAAGAGAAGGAACTGAAACTGGGTTTTCAAACAGGAGAGTTTGTTGAATGAGTGAACTAAGGTTTTGAGTCAGCTTGTTGAAAAGTCTAAAATAGCGTAAGTAATACTAGAGAATCTATAATCTTGCTAGTGACTTCTCTACCTGATGTGCATTTCCCCAATAACCCCTTGTACATCTCAGCCTGAACTCTGCATTCTCCTCCCTTAGTCTTTAACAAATCAAAAATCCATAGCTAATGATTTAATTTATTAGCCTTTATTAGCCACAACTCAAGAAATTGGAGCACTTGTTGATGTCTTTGATTTTATCTTCCTGATATCCCAACAGGTTTTGTGTCATCTAAGAACACAGAGGTTCCTTGTAAAATTACAAGTTCAAGCAGCAAAAAGGCCATTTTAATTGCGTCAATAATCCACTCGACAGAATCTATTAGATTTGTCTACTAAATCATCCTTTCATTTTTCAAAAAAAAAAAAGCTCATTCTCATTTCCCTCCTGTTGCTGTTGCTGGTAGTTAGAGGTTGCAATATGCAAAAGCCTATATGCTGTAGTTCCCCTCAAATCAGTAAGTACTCAAAATTGTGTGCAAAATATGAATAAAATATTGATTTCATTAAAAATGTTAAGGACTACTTAATTCAAAAACATTTTATATGTTTGCATATTTATTTCTAAATTTGCATATTTGTTTGCATATAACTTGTAAAGATGAATGTTAATTATACTTTAAAATCATTTATAAATTGTAACTAAGAATGTTGTATGAATTTTTAAAACTGCCAAATTCTCAAGTACCACTAATTATAAAGTGTCATGTAAAGTACACTGGAGCAGACCTCATATTGAAAAAATATTGAGATTCTGACAAATAGAAAAGCAGAATTATTAACTGTGCTTGCTGATTAAATGATACCTGAAGGAAGCGAAACTTAAGTGACTCTGTGTTTTTCCAAAGCACTCATTTACCTTCACTGAATTATGATGAGAAATTTGTGCTTCTAACCAGACAAATATTTTACCTGATGCCTCCACACTATCCCAACTTTAAATGTGAGCTTCTGAGAATTAGTCCATATTTTAGCTGTGTATATTCTGAAAATGACAAAGAGTAAGCAAATAAGAATCAGAATAAGTGGGAAGGCTACTCCAGCAGCACTACGTGTCAAATGAGGTGAGCTGAAAAGATTTGACTGTGCACTAATTGGATTTGTAAAATGTTTCAAAGTAATTTAAAAAACATTTACACAAGGTCAGATCTGAACTGGTTTCCAAAAAGAACCATAGAAAAGAATGAAATGTCCAAGTAATTACACTGGACATGTAGATCTAACACTCTATCTATTAAATTGGGCATGAAATTGGACTTTTTAAAAGTACAGTAGGTCTTACACTATAAGTCTCTCGACAATTTCCTAAATTTTTGATAAAATGTTTAATTATCCTAAGCACAGATATGTCATAGATAGGAGCTATTGCTCGTGTATCGTTTTCCCTAAATTAACAACTGCTGTAAGTCAATTTCTCTTTAAATTTTTTAAAGCATTGCAGCATATTGAAAATTAACTCAATTTCAACATATTCCAACATCCATAGTCTTGCCAGCAGCAAGAGACATTGTTGCCAGTTTCTCTTCCTCCACCATCATCATGCCCCTTGTCTCTGTTAGTTTAGGGTTGATTTGTAAATGCCTTACTACAGGAAATAATTAATGCTAAATTATTCCATGTTGTTATACTATCAGTGTCCTATCTGTATCCATACTAATATAATTAGAGATAAAGTCGACACTGAAATAACAAGTAGCTCTTAAAGTTCCATGCATGTTAAGTAGCATTTACTGCGCTGGCAGAATAGAACTTAGATCTTGAAAATAATTTGATATTAAAAGACAAAAGTAAACAAATTAGATTGTAAGTTTGTTTTTTCCCCGTGGGTATTAATCAGCCCTCGTAAACCTTGTATTGTACTCTTCAAATCTGTGTTAATCAGAATTTAGATTTTAAAGCAAAAGGAAAAAAACTGTCTCCCTCTGGTGGAGAATATAGCAAGTTTTTCTTTTTTTCTTTCTTTTTTTTTTTTTGTTTTTTGTAAATTTTTTCCTGCAGTCAAGTCAGATAAGTTCATGATGCTCTAAAAGATTATTCTTAAATAACCAGATTTTATCATCTTTTGAACATAGCCAACAGTTAGAAATCCAGACTCAAAAGTGACCTTTACTCCTTTCACTTTTTCCTGAGGAAAATAAAAAGATAAAAAAAAGAAAAAGAGAAAACCAGTATCAAGAGTGACCAGCATCAATCAAAGTTACATGAAAAATACCTGCATCAAAATGTATTGGGTACAACAGTCCTAATAATGCCCATTTGCCTGTTGCAAATGTTCGACTAAAGTCTCTGAATAAGTAGTTTCAGAAGATGAAGGTCTTAGGTCTCCATCTATCAGATCATCTGTAAAGAATACCCTCCTTTATTTATGATGCTGAAACACTCTCCCACACAGGCCCCATATAACACCTATTTCCATACATCATTATTTTGCTTGTATGTCAGTCCCTTCAGCAAGACTATGGGCCCTCAAAGATAGAAACCATGCATTATGCATCCCTAAGTCATCAGCGGTTAGGATGGTATTCAGCCACCAAGAAAAGCTTACTTCTGTTATAGGCAGTGTACAAAGCTGTGGGCTGTCACAATGGACAAGGGACATGTGGCCCCTGCCTTCATGAAACTAAATCTCTTCATAAAAATGTATTGATATGGAGCTTGTTTTATCATAGAAACAATAAAGAGTAGCCACCAGTAACAGAAGTCTATGCGATCCATACTATAGTTGAAATGAACTAAAATTTCCTTTTTAGAAGAAAAATTAGATTCATCCCTAAAAGCTCTCTAGGGTTACTCTGTTTGTGATGTGATAGAATTTTGAGCTAGAAGTTTGTTTGCCTGGCTCTATCATTCAACAGGAATTCATTGAACACCAAGGGTTAGGCAAAATGTGGAACAGGGAATGTCAGACAATGTACGAGTAAACTAAATTTCAAAAGTTGAGTCTAGCTCGTGATTTGCGTTATGAAGGAAAAAAGATAAGGTGATAGAGAATGAGGTGTAACGATCAGAGTTCAAATAAGAAATTTTTTACTCAATGGAGTAATTAGAAGAGTTTAATAAAGGAACTATTTAAAAGCCATGAGCAACAGTAAGTAAGCTAATATGGATCAGTGAAGTACCTTGGAACTAGTTAAAAAAAAAAAAAAAGGGCAACTCATACTACCCATGATTTACATAAGTACTAGGGTACCAGATACCAGAAGCAAAAGACAAAGCTAAAGGAAGGACTCCTAAGCAGGAAAAATGGCTTTCAGGCACACAGCATCCCAGATGTGCAGTTCAAGCCAGCACGGTAATGCACTGCTGTCACTCTCCATCTGCCTGCCTATACCCTCCAAGCCCCCCACTGGTCAACTCTAGCAGAAGTCAGAGAGCTAATGGTGTCCCTAATGGTCAGCTCCCTGGGGCACATAGGAGGAGAGTGTAGAGAGGCACAGCAAGAACATGTTTGTAGTGGTGCATGAGCTCATCCAATGTTGGAAGATACAACACTGAAGCTAAAACCTGGATATGTTTGTGATATTGTGTGTGTGTGTGGTTAATAGAGTCCGCAGCCAAGTGAAGGTTTTTTGAGTCAGGAAAAATCTTGTTGGTTTAACTCTAAAGCTAATTACATATGAGATCTGAGATCATTCACTTTGTATTTTAGATTACATAATAAAACAAGCAGGCTGAACTATGGATGGTCCCTCTCAACTTGAACAATTTTGGGCTTCTCTGAATTTCCTGATTCTTCTTCCTCTTATTTGTTCCCCCATAATGTTCCAATGGCAATGGCATGAGTGTAAACCAAATATTTATATGTTAGGGCCTACCTAGATTTTCTAAGAGTTGATAGCCTCAGAAGTAGGGAAGAAAGAAATAAAAAAACCACCTCTACTGATCTTACCCATGGAGTTTGGAAATACAAAGTCTGGTATATATGTATGAAAGTCATTTAAGAGACCTGGATCATGTCACAATCAATCAAATACCTCTCCCTGGAAACTGGTTCAATTAAAATTATCCCAGGTACCTGATTTTACTCCCCTTGATGATTTCACCAAAGAGTTTTTTACATTCTCAGTCAAAACTATTTACAAATCATATTTTAAATTTAAAGAAAATTCAAATGGCATGGATTTTTTTTTTTTTTTGCAACCAATATGCGCCCGGGTTTTATTGTAACCATCATAAGAGAAAAAGCACTAAACTAAATTATTACTCCTATCTCAACTGGCTTTTGGGCTAGGAATAAGTTCACACACCAGTATGAGAGCTGATACACATAAATATATCACTGAAAAACATAAATGAGCACAGTACCATAAATAGCACAATGTACCAATTGACGGAAAACTGATACATTTCTCTTTCATTTTTTTCTTATATTCATGGAGATTAGCCCATACCTAGAGTTCTATGGAACCTGTCAAAACACAACAGTAACAGGGCAGATATTTGTCAATCCAAAATTCATTCATTCATTCACTGTTGATTCACTAGATGCCAGATGCCAACATTTGTGTTTTATGACAATGAAAACCCCTACCAATCCTCACAAAATGATCCATCTAGGGAGAGCTGCCTCCACCACCGCATGTCACTAGCACTACCCATCCCATTCATGGCCCTCTTAAGTGCAAGACCATCCTTCTAGTACCAAAACGGAGGCATAATTTTATTGTATGTTAATGAGAAAAACAGATTAACAACCCACGCTACTATGAAATAAATATCCTTCAAATAAATATTGATTCATCATAGAAGTTTCTATATAGATTTGAAAAGAAGTGGTGCAACCATTTCAAAGACATACTATTTTGCCACCCACAATATATAATGAACATATGGAATTGTGCTCCTCTTGCCATGAAGCTTCACTCTCCGAACCCCCAGCAATCTGCAGACTTCAGATACAGCGATTCTCTACTGAAGCCTCTAATGACTAAAAATAAGCCAAACTATGATGCCCACCATTCATTGCTCCAAAGTAGTAATACCATGAGAATAATATTATATATATAGTGTACCCTGCCCTGTGTCAGCTCAAGTAATACTACTTTCTTTTCCCAAAAATCTCAGAGTTTATATGAAAACAGTGATCAGATGTCTTACTTTTAACCTCTTCCACATCCCACCAATTTCTGGCTCAGGCACACTGGAATGAGGACAGAAAGAAGGATGGGATTATAAAGGAAGCTTATCTTTTATGCTTTGTCCATATTCTTTATGCCTGTGCTGCTGTGTTTCTATTTTACCCAAGATATCCCTATCCCCAAAAGACTCTTCTCCATCCCTCAGATGAATGCACTCTTAACCATGTAAAAATGTGCCCAGAAATGTCCAAATCCCAAAGGATTTGATCTGCCACTATGTCCCTCTGCACTCCAGGGAACAAGCTGCAGACAGATGCAGGATGAATGTGCTGAAAGGAAGGAGGGATACCACTCATTCTGATGGAAGTTCCTCGGACAGTAAGTTTGCCTGGTTTCAAAGAGGAAGTACACATGACCATTTGGTGAAGAGGATGAATGATCACTCAGGATGGGGAAAATGACAGTAGAAGGGATTTGGAACTTAGAAAGAAGCATAGGACTAATGTTTTCTTAATGGGCAACAATTATTGGCTTAAGTGGGTTGTAAAGGCAGGATTGACCACTGCATAAAGAAAAAGGATGATACAGTTGGGGAAAACATCATCCCCAAAAGAGCAAATGGAAGAAAAAAAGAGCTAAATAGCATGATAAAGGCAAAACCTCTGGCAGAAGTGATCTTTTCCTCCTTCAAACTCCTTGTTATGTTTCACTCTGCTCATGTGATACTTATCACAGATTACCTTGCTGTCAGAACATTATGTTCTTGTCTCTTCTCCTCTACTGAATTGTAATAAACTCACACAGGGGGCAGCAGTGTGACCAAATGGAAATAACAAGGGATTTTTACCTAGAGGTACTATGGAAATCTTCTACCTATGTGACCTCCACCAAACCTCATTCTTAGTCTCTGTTCTTTATTAAATATGAATGGCAACGCCTACACCTCAGAGTTGCTTTAAAAACTAAGTGAATTAACTAATGTGTAGGATATCTAATATATGGTAGACACACACCAAATATGTTTCTTCCCAAATCCCACTCCATGTTATGATATATGGATATATATAAGAGCAGGTTTACTAAGGAAAGGGACAGAATAAAGGACATTTGCATAGATGCATGGACACAAGAAAAGAAAGAGTTGCCCATGTTCTCTTCTCAATGCTATCTTCATGTCTTTCATATCACTGGTTCATATGTTTTGTGTAGATGGTGCTCATTATAAGCTGAATGTAAACCAGTTGTACTTCATCCAGATCATACTGCTTTGAGTAATTACTTGGTTGGTAGTCTACACAGAATTTACTCCAAATATCATCCAAAATTTACTCCTAGATCATTCACCTGCAATGTCTTGTACTACTGAAGGTTAGACCCATAAATTATTGTTGAAAGTATATGTTCAAAATGGCTCCTGTTCTTAGGAGTTCAGGTTTAGAGAGTTGTTCCTTTGATGAGTTATCCTTACAAAAGGGCTCTTAAGGAAATATACCAGTAGTGTGGTGGATACAGCCATTACACCTAAATAATCTAAGAACTTACTTTTAGAGCCAGGTAATTCCTTCCTGCAAGTGCTTTGTCAATTCTCTGAGGACTTTAGACAAATACTAATACCACCATAAAAATCAAGATTCTTAACAAGAAAAAATCTAGGGGAGAAGATGTTTTCTTTTATGCTAACAAATTTATGTTTGATCTTATTTGTGAATTGGCCCTTTAACTATAATATGGATGAATGGATTTCAAACTAGTTTAAGGAAATAATAAAATTCCTGCTTACACATTTTTGCATGACCTTGGCATCTGGGACCTGACAATCTCACGTTGTGATCCAAAATGAGATAATTTTCTCTATTTAAGGTAGCATTGGGCATGCTATGCTAGAAGCTTAAAGGAAAAGGCTTTAGGCAGTGACCAAAAGTCATTTTTCCAATGCAGCATTTCCTACTATGCTAGAAAGAGCTGAGGTGGTAATTATGGATAAAAACAACAACCCAAAGATGTAAAATAGCAGAAAGAGATATGAAAATTCAATCATGCTTTAGATAATCAAGAGTTAGCAACTGTCTAATTAGAATTGAAGTGCAATGGCTCAAAAATACATTATTAGTAAAATTGGGAAAAATCACACAAAACACAGTGGAAGAGTTGGGAGATCTCAGGTCTGTCTGATGACAACATCTGTGCTTCTTAGACTGTTCAAGTTTAATGTTACCCCTCTAACAGGTACCTATACTTTATAGATTTATGTTTCTTCTACATCAACTTATTAGATGCCCCTGAAACTGAAAACTCCTCTTAGGTGCAAGGAAATAAATTTCTAATGCTGAGATTTCAGCACAGGTCCAATGAGAATTGAGACCAGGGAGATAAGATGAGCAGCAGAAAGTCATCTCACTTGAACTTAAGTGATACCTCATAGTTGACTTATGTAGGCAAGTCATAAGTTTAGATGTAAATAAGAAAGAAAATATTTATGAACTTGCAACAGAGCCTCTAAGCTGTATGGTTGAAACATAATGATAGTTAGACAAAGACTGTCTCCAGCTTAACCTCAAGAAAGAAAAAAAAAAATGAGTACTGGTGCTAGAGTTCCCTCCTCCCTAAAATACATTTCATGGCTGTACTATTTATGAGTACAAATGCTGTCTAGGTAATTCCCAGTTTAAAAAAAAAAAAAAAAAGCAATTGACCATATCCTTTTCACCATTCTAATGTTGAGCTATTATAATCTCACATTCTAGTGGCCCTCTAACTGCATGGTTATAGTCTCCTTACACTTACTCTGAAATTGTTTTTCCATTGTTATCTTACATTATAGTCGCATCATAATGTCATGTTTAAAGGTTCCCCATACACTTGTAATGAAATCGTTTTGCAGTTCAGAATGGCATCATATTGGCACTTTAAGCAGGGTATCCATCACCCTGTATTGATAGTTTTCACAACAAAACACCCTATTTTAGTGACTGTGAAAGTAAATAGCTGTTGCCAGTGATCTTTTCTTCCATTTCAAACTTAAATGGTCTCATCCGTTTTATTTTACCTTGCAATTTTCCACACCCACTGTGGTATGGGCCAAATTTATAGTGTTTGCCTTCAGATGAGAACTGTCATTCCATTGGCTCATAAATGTTTATATGACCAGCCACTTATCTGTTTTGGTTGGCCTTTGTACCACAGATAATTCCCTAGAATCAATAATCAATATAGTCTGGTCACTCTGTTTGCAGAGCTGATGTAAATAAGTTTTCTGTTAATAGAAATCTGGATGCAAATTACTGATAAATGTGTCATATCAAATTACTTGATTATCTAAGAGTAATGTGTGTGATTATTTCACTACACTATTACAAAAAATTCTACTTCCAACTAGCCATAACATGAAAAATTTGAATAATGTTCTAAAGAAGACAGAGTTAAAGACTGGAAATTTGGCAAGAAAGTATAAATTGAAAATAAAATATAATGATAGCCAAGAATCGGGTATTTTTATTTAACTTGTACAAAATGCCTACATCACTCCTAGATGGTTAAACTTTAAGAGGTTAACTATTGGTTCAAATCTCCACTTTGGAAATGCAATGTTATCCAACCCAAGTCTAATCCAAACTAACTTACACTTGGAAGTCAGCCAGAACAGGCACTAGTCTTCTGACAATAGGCTTCACTTTTGAGATCTTTCTATTCTCTGCTGCTAAAAGAGCCATTACTGCCTCCACACAACTCCTCTACAGTTGTTTTGACATGTCTTCACAGGTCCAGCTAGAAGTCGGAGAAGCAAAAGAGAATAAAAGTGATAAATTGTACAAGAAAAGATTTTTGCTAGCATATTCGAACTCAAAGAAATTTGGCATTCAGTTGAAGACAGGAGCAAAGGTGCAGATAAGCCTTTATTTTACACAAAACTACTTCTCTGTCATTAGCAGTTACCACAGATAATAAGGATGATGCAGGCAGTGAGTCAGTTGGGCTCAAGTGTTAAATACCGTAAATCCACTTGTTTTAGGCATTTGTGGCTGAGCCAATGCTTGAGTATATTTTCTAGCAGAAAGCAAGCATCAGCAGCTGCCACAATGATTTTGGTTCTTGGGTAATACAACGTGCCCCAAGAAGTAATAATGACTTTAAATATTCACCTAATTTGAATACACTTTATTTAAAATCAAATAGGTGTGCTCCACAAAACAACATAGCTTGAACTGAAATTAAGAATGACTCCACAGAACCCCATCCAAATGCTGCTGTCTCTGCAAAGCCTCTCAATTCTACTTCAAAATTACATTTGGAACAAAGCAAACAAACAAAACAAAAGCAAACCCTTAGATTCTGACAACAGAATGGTGTTTGCGAGAAGGGAAAACAGAGAGGGGCATTAGGAAAAAAAAAACGGGTAAATGAAGTCAATTTTATGGTGATGGACAGAAACTCAAATTTTGGTGGAGATCATAAAATAGACTACAGATGTTGAACCATAATGAAAATAATGTCATAAGCCAGTTGTTGCAATAAAAAGTTTTGAGATAAAATCATGAAAACATATATATTTGATGATACAAAAGAATAAGATGCTTATTTGAATGGCCACAGTTTACAAACTCAAATACCGTTTTCTTTTGTTGTTGTTGGAAAGGATGCAATGATTAGGTAAAATTAACGGTAGTTTAAAATTACATAAATCTTTGCAGTTTACAAATACATGTTAAATACATATTCAATTTGACACAAAGAAATTGAACCCTTTTTTCTCCCATTTCCTCTCTATCAAGGACAGAGCTAAGGAATGAATGATAAGGAAATACCATATAAATACCTGAATCTGTGTAGCACCCCAACCAATAAGGGGAAGGAAAATAGCACCTTGGAGCTTAATGATAAACATGAGGAAGACCAGCAGGAGGTGTTGGCTTCCCCTTCTTCTGCTAGTACTGAAACCTGTCTTTGCAGTTGTTGAGCCATAGGGAGTTGGAGGGACCCGAAGAGGTGAGGTCCCTGGTGTGAATGTGATGGTTTGTGTTTGTTGCACCACAGGTATCCCTCTTCTTTGGGGATCCAGACCTCAGTCTCTGCAGTGGTATAATGTCAGCATGCTTCAAGAGGGGGTACAATCCTGCACATTTTCTTTGTTCATTTTACCAGGAGTAGCCCGGCCTATGACAGCATCCCAGTTCCTCTCAACATACTTCTCCTCAGTGAGGATGTGAGCCTACATGCTCATTAGCTTTCTACTCCCAGGGTCCCTGACTGACCCACAGGCCTGCAGTCTGTGACTCCTGCCCTGGATCACAGACTCCAGAAATTTCTCTGCCTACCTCTTGTTCAATAAGTAGGAATCTCCTTCACGTCCCTTCTAGTGCAAACTCTGATGCTCTCCGATCTCCAACAGTGTTCCAGTTTTGAGTCAAGCCATGGGAATCTCTGGATGTAGAGTCCCTCTGTTTAACAGATAGTCATTTCTGGACCAAGCAAGGAAACTCCTCTGACATTAACTCCTATGTCTGACTATAATTTAGACTTCTTGTTAAGGATCAGACTGGCTTGCCAGAAGTCTACCTCCTTGGGTAGATATATCCTTGGGCAAAAATATCTCCCTGACCTTTTCATAGATTACCTTAAGTAAAGTGTTATTTCCTGGGAATGAAGGTCAAAAAAAAAAAAAAAAAAAGGGTATGTTTATGTAGTCACCAACCAGAACACTATACTATATATGTACTCTGAACCTCTCCAAAGGAGTATATTATGTCTGACAGGAAAGTTCCATGATTTGTAGGTTCACTTTTTATATACTTACAATTATACTATCATATTAACAGTCACCATTTACTGAACAACTACTATGTGCCAAGTACTTTATGTCATTATAGTTAACTCTTTTTTAAAAAAATGACCTAAAAAAATAGTATAACTATTTGAATTCAAAAATGCCTGCTTTAGGGTTCATGCTACCCCTCTGTAACTACCTACTCTGCATCTGGACAGTCCAAACTCTTGTCTCCAGTGAACTACAAACCTTTTTGTAATATTTCTATAGAGTTTTCCCCATTGTCTAGTTATGTCTTTGTATAAGAATAAAGTTGTATCTTTTGAAATGTGGTAACCCAGTCTCATTTCCTAATATATGTGAGAATTTTCTCTTCAAACTTCTGTCTGTATCATATGCACATAGAAATTGATCAAAGTTTAAAATTGACAGTACAATATTCTCATTAGTCCCATTCATGTCTCATTGAGAAGATAGCTTCAGCATAGAAATAACCCAGCAGCATTTTTTCTTCAGAATATGGCTGTATATTAAATATACAAATATGCTGACATCTAAGAAACTTTAAAAAGAAAGAAATTAATGTGGAGTTTTAGTTTCTGTTGGCTCAGTGAGGAGGATAGAAATGTTCATACTTTAATAAATGTGTATAAAATAGAAACACACATTTGAAAAGAACAGCAAAAAATTGTACTATAATGAGAATGCAAATGGTCCTTTTTAAAAACTTTCTTTCACTACTGGTTGGAATATAAATTGGTACAGCCTCTA
Source organism: Condylura cristata (assembly GCF_000260355.1). Lineage (NCBI taxonomy): Eukaryota > Metazoa > Chordata > Mammalia > Eulipotyphla > Talpidae > Condylura > Condylura cristata. The sequence goes on from NW_004567109.1 coordinate 54,889,743, forward strand.
TGGAAAAGAGGATGGAGATTCCTTAGACAACTAAAATTGGGAATACCATATGATCCAGTAATATCACTCCTAGGTATGTATCTAAAAATATGAAAAAGACAAAAGTAGCAAGTTGACCACACATCAGAAGCTTATAGCAAGGAAGGGAGTCAAAACAGGGAAGGAAAAAACACAAAGGAATATAATGATGGTTCATGATATGGTGGCATGAGAACTATAGGGACTCCACCACTTTTGTGGTACAAAAATGAACCACAATGTAAGAAAATAAAAGTAATACATAGATAGATATAGATAGATAGATAGATGAAAATAGTAATTCAAAAAATATTCATTATTTACAAATGCCAAAAATGGGATTAGCTAAATGCCCATTTATAGATGACTGGATAAAAGAGATATGGTATATATCAATGTAATACTAATCAGTTATAAATAAAAAGATCGGCCCTCCCTGGTGGCGCAGCGGGTTAAAACACAGCACAAAGAAGATTAAACCACTTATGCATGAGTTCGATCCCCGCCTGCACCGAAGGTGACAACATGGTGCGGCAGACCTCTTCTGACCCGCCCGCTCCTCCCCTCAGCAGTGTACTTCGTCGATCTGCCTGTTCTGCTCCCCACTCTGTCTCTGGTGAATCCTCTCACCCTCTGCATCTCTGGCCTGTACCCCAGTTCTGTACGAATGAATAAATAAATAAATCTTTAAAAATAAATAAATAAAAAGATCAAATATTACCTTTTGTGACAACATGGTTGGAAATTAAAGTGATTTTGCTGATGAGGGAGTCAGAACATGAAAGACAAACCCTGGATGTTATTACTGATATATACTATATATATATATATATATATATAAAAACAAGGCAAGCGAACTAGCAAAACACAGCAAAATGAACTCAGACTCTGAAAAATATGGTGGTTACCTAAAGGGAAAAGAAAGGGGTTGATTTAAGGAAGAAGGGGATCAACAATTTGTTGTTGTTTGCAGGAAAAAAAAAATTTATTAGTGAAGTACCACTCTTTTATATCTTTGTTACTATTTGGCAATATAGGAATTCTCTGCTTAGGTGAGGTCAGGCTAGCTCTCCCACCACCATTGCACAAGAGGGGGTCAACTGGAGAGTGTGAATGGCACTAGAATTTTGGAGATGGGTAAAGGGAAGCTTACACAGAAGTGTGAAACTGTACTGGTGAAATTGCATTTTTATAAGTGAATGGTAAACCAATAAATATGATTTAAAAAATAGTCCTTTTCTGGGCCTCCCCGGTGACACAATGGGTTAAAGCACAGCATTATGAAGTTCTCTAAAGCCACTGCAGCACAAGTTCGTTCCCCAGCCAGGGAGGTGACCCACAAAGTGTGGCAGATCTCTCCTGGCCTGCCCACTATTCCGCTCAGCAAGGTATTTCAGTAGATCTGCCTGTTCTGCTCCCCACTCTGTCTCTGGTAAACCCTCTCACCTACCACACCTCTGGCCTGTACCCTGGTTCTGTAAGCATGAATAAATAAATCTTTTTCTTAAAAAATCCCTTTTTTTAATGTGGATTTTTGTTTTAACTGAAAAACTCAAGACCATGAAAAATTGCACATTCCTCAGCTTAGCCTCATTCAAACACTACATAGAGGCGCTAAGTAGAAGGAAACCTATCCTAGGATCAGGAGGTTAGGTAAATAAACATGATTCCCAACATTTTATTTTCATCTTTCCTTTCAAATTGCATCTACTTCCACAAATGCTCTCCTCTGTTAAAGGTAAAGGTAATAGCATTTCTTCTTTTAAAGCAGCAATGTTATTACAAGAAAAAAATAGTCAAAGTTTGAAATTTCTCCAGAAATTTGCAAAAGAAACCAATCTCTATTTAGCTTGTCCCATAGCTAGAATCTCCCAAATCACTACCTAGAAATAATAACTTACAAATTTTTACTGTAAGTAAATGTAAAGCATTAGAACCAATGCAAAGTACCACTATTTTTGACATACTCTAATTTGAAAAGGGTAAATCAATTTAAGCCATTTTTGTTTAAAATCAGCTCCTTAGGCTGAATACTCATAGTGGTTGCCAAGTTTCAACCCAGAGTGAATGTTAAGGTCTATGTTATTAACCCTTGAAAAATGAGCTCTATCGTGGAAACAATGACAGACCTGGCGACTACCAGGTGTAGCTGCTGAAGCTGACAGTCAGTCAAGTAAGAGTAATGTATGGTTTCTTCATATGCAAATCACATAATATGTGCTTACCTTTAAAGGGCAATGTCAGATTATTGTAAAAGTGTTTAGATATACATACCTTTTTTTTAAGAAACCAAATTCATTTATACTGAACTCTCTATAGCTGACATACCATGATAAATCACCTCATTACAAAAAAAAAAAGCCACAAATATGGCTACTGAGGATGAGTGTGATTGTAAATGAGACTTCTGGAATTCAGCTGAGGTTTGCTATGACCCACAATCCAGAGATACCTGTAGATCATGATAATAGTTTTCCTTGGAACTATCTAGAAATAGTTAATAGCTATATCCCACATTAACAATGTTATCTAAATAAGTTTTCTAGGGTATGGGTTTTGCTTTTTAAAATGAAACTATTGGGATTATATTTTTGTTAACAATGCCTGTGAAGTAAGGAAATATACGCCTGCTTCTAAGCATGTTACAAGCAATGAGGAAATATTAGCTATGGATTCCTACTCTGGTTGGTGTCACAAAGGAGCTTTCTGGGATGCTGAGGACATAATTTGTTCTATATAAATTATTTCACAACTTTAATAAACATTAAAAGGTAAAGCAAAACAAATCCAGGCTGATCCCTAAGCCATGTGTTCAGTGGCAGCCTGCAGTGAGCTGCTAATGCCAACTTGGCACTACTTCCCCATGGAGAAGCCCACATCCTGCCCTCCAGACCTTACCTCTCAAGTTGTTTCATATTCTTCGTGTGTAAAGATGTCAAGGCAGATTTCTTCCTAGTGGGAATTTACTATTCAAATCCAGAGACATTCATGATAAAGTGAGATTTCCAAGAAGATTGTAATCTCTTTATAGAGAGGAAATAAGACAGAAAGCTGTCCTGACAGCTAGCCAAAAAAAAAAAAAAAAAAAGACAGTGAGAAGGGGGAAAGTAAAATGTTCTAAAGGATATGCAGAGCCAAAGATGAAAGATCCCTGGCTTTTCTATTCTCAGGAGTCCCCACAGGCTTCTTGATCCTCAGTTCATCATTCCCACCACTATTCATCATCTTATAACCTGTGACTCTTGCATCTACTTCACCCCCACTCACCTGCTCGATCACCAGGTACAGGACAAAAGGAACTGAGGAGTCCCCAGCTGTGCTGTCTGCCGGAGACAATGGGTGCTATAACAATAGCTCAGCCTCATGTTTAAAAATCAAATCTTCCATTTGATTTTCAATTTATTTTCAAGTTAGGAACTTTTCTACCTCTTGGTAAAGAAAACCCAAAGCATATTCAATATCTCTGCTTATGCAGTACACAGACACCTGAGTATATGGTAAATGTAGTTTCAGTAGCACACATCGCTCCTTATTTAATTCATCTTGCCTGACAGAGTTGGTAAGAATGAATACAACAATAGCAATATTTCATTTAGGTCCACTGGCATCTCTCATGATGTACATTAAAATGATGTAATATATATTATAAATGTGAGAGCAGGTAGATACACAGACATGCATTTTACTCCAAGGTACATTAATAGAATGATAAATTCCATGTACTAAATCCATAAGAACCAAAATACTCTGACTTAAGACATCTGTACTGAATTAGGTGCCAAATGAAATGTCACAATCAAATAAAACATTCCTTTATGGGAATCATAGGATTTTTTTAAATTGTATTATTCTTTTATTGAGGCAAACTTGGTTTCCAATGCAGTATATGATTTGGAAGTATATGTTCATAACTCTTCAGATGAATGTTGCCACACCACACCCACCACCAAAGCACCCATAACCCTCTACCACAGCCCACTGGGTCCCCTGTCCCCTTTGTTCTCTGCCCCCATTTCAATTTAAAAAAATGCTAAAAACAACAAAAAAAGATAATTCTAATTAAGCCAACCCAAGCTGAGGGCTACCTACAATTAAAGAATAAAATCTCATAACATCTCAATACAAAGCTCAAAACCAAAGCAGACAGATGGCAGGACAGAGGGGAGTGAGATGTGGTGACCATTTCAACTTTCCAGTCCCAGAGCACATTGGGTGAACCCCCATTAAGCCAAGTGCACAAAAAAGGTTTCAAACTGAATCACACATTAAAAAGTTCTTTCAGGCATAATCTAATTTCTGAAAAGAATATACATATTGCAACTGCAATACTTCACCAGATATCTGACATGAGATTATCAAAGACTCAAGTTGAAGGCCAGAGGAAACATTAAAACAAATGCCCAGCATTTGCTTTTGAGAAATTAAATTTGAGTAACACAAACCTCAATTGACCTTCTGCACAGAAGCATAAAAGTCAGAAACTGTACTTGTATCTCAGCTGAAATGTTACATGAACTGAGGTTGAAGGGGCAGACGACAACCTAGACAAAACACTCTTTTTTTTTTTTTTGGAAGATTTTTTTTTTTAATATCTGCATACAAGAGCTGGAGTGTAGGCCAGCGGTGTGAGGGATGAGTTGATTCACCAGAGACAGAGTGGGGAGCCAAACCAGCAGAATGATTGAAATATACTGCTGAGGGGAGCAGAAACAGGAGAGATCTGCTGCACCATGTGGGTTAGTTCCCTGGCAAACCAGGGAGGCCCTCGACAAGGCCCCCTTAAATGAACTTTCACCACCAGGACCATGAAATACCACATTAGGAGCAGGTTGTGAATTAATACAAATGTTTACAAAACTGAGTGTATGTGAATTTAAAAAATCGACAAGGAAGCAAATGAAACCAAAAAAACAAGGCTAACAGAGCACAGGTTGTCTTTTGTTCTTTTCTAGAGATGTGTAGCTGGAAACCACTAGCTGCACTGCCTTGGACACCAGTAAAATTCCTGTAGAGTGTTTTATAAAGGTAATGAAGTTGTATGTGCCTCACTGAACAGGGCTGCTATTAAATCTTCCCTAAAAAATGGGATGAGCTTGCTGGGGTGTTTTGTGAGCATTGTGAGCTTTGCCTGTAGCATAGTGAGGAATTTTAATCACTGGGCCAAAAATTATGATTTTTTTTTTACTAAAATGAAATAGAAAACAACCCAGTTTAGTTTGATTTGATCTATAGCATCAAATTTTAATCTACCTTATTTTTAAGATTTCCCTTGTTAGGGGCAGATTTGGAGGAAAGGAGGAAAGAAGAAATCTCAAATGACAAATGTCCAGCCCTGACAACCCAATCACAAACAAATTAAGTGTCCATCTCTGTCACAGCTGGCAACCCCAGCTTGGCCTGGGGGAAATCCTCCATGTGGTTCAGAACAAATGTATTGGAGGCTAATCAAAATCTAATGAATCCCTCAGGAAAATGGCTTTCTTAGTCCACATATATAAGAATTACATTCAATTTGGGGGAGGTGTCTACCAGTTGTTTTCTGGTATCATAATTATTTTGTAAATAACAGAACTGGACACCCACAGAAAGACATGTTTAGCTAAGTCTATTAGTCAAATCCATGTCTTCATTCACCAGCATGTCAAGGTGATGCATCTGTTGAACCACCTCACAATACATTTTATTAGTGACAGGTAGAAAGTGAAAACACCAGAGGAAGACTTTTGGGCAGGGCAAAGGCAAGAGGTGATTTTTAGCTTCCAGACAAAGCCTGCCTATTACTACTTGGTCTGACTACCTCTACCAGTTGCTCCTAAATTGTCTAAGAGTATAAAAAGGAAAAATGTAAAGAGAGGGGCTGATAACGGTGTGTCTGGAACATTAATTTAACCTGAGGAAAACCAGGGACACAAGAAGGACAAAGAAACAGGAAAATGCATTGAGAGTTAGCATCCAACATGACGATTTGTCCTGAACTCTGATTCAGAATTGTTGTGAATTCTGATTCTTTTTAGAACCTCTCACTCTGCTGCAAGACAACTTCTTTCAATAAAAAAACAAAAGCAATTATAAATCAGATATTTCTCATGTGCCTTCTTGGCCCAGACACTTTACACACATTATCTGTGCATCTCACTATCACTGGGTAACAAAGGAGTTATTGGCTTTTTTTTCCTTCTTTTTATTGTAACATCACATTAAAAGATCAGTTAAGCTTCAGGTTTGCATCATTAAAAATCAACTTGCTGGCCCTCCCCAGTAGCACAGCACTAAGAAGCTAAAACCACTTCAGCACAAGTTCAGTCCCCAGCCCCGGAGGTGATCCACATGGTGCAGCAGACCTCTCCTGACCCACCTGCTACTCCCGTTAGCAGTGGACTTCTTTGATCTGCCTGTTCTGTTCACCACTCTGCCTCTGGTGAAGCCTCTCACCACCCCTGCAACTCTGACTTGTACCCCAGTTCTGTATGAATAATCTTTTTTAAAAAAATCAACTTGCCGATATTTAACATTTGTCTACCACTAAGATCCAATGTGATCCTTGGAACTGACCTATACCACTGACCCTTTTTACCTGACTTCCCCCCCTTCTAGTATGGTAACTACTAATTGATCTTAAGGCCTAAAAATTTGCTTTTACTTTATTTATTTTCTCTATGTGTCACAGATGAATGAAATGTGGTGTTTGCCTTTCCCATATGACTTATTTCATTAAGTATAATGCCCTCTAGGTCCATCTATGTTATAGCAAGTGGCAGGACTTCATCTTTATATATACATGCATATACACACATGTATATGTATATTCATATATGTACATATTTATATAAATAACTGAGTAGTATTCCATGTGTGTATAGAATCCATCTTCAACATGCAGTCTTCTTTTCCCACCTTTTTTTTAAAACAGTTATTTATTTATGCATACAGAACTGGTGTACAGGCCAGAGGTGCAGGGATGGTGAGAGGATTCACCAGAGACAGAGTGAGGAGCAGAACAGGCCAACCAACGAAGTACACTGCTGAGGGGAGCAGTGGGCAGGTCAGGAGAGGTCTGCCACACCATGTGGATCACCTCTAGGGCTGGGGATTGAATTCGTGCTAAGGCTGCTTTAGCTTCTTAGTGCTGTGCTTTAACCTGTTGTGCCACCAGGAAGAGCCTCTTTCCAACTTTTGACCATTGTAAATAAGGTTGTAATAAACATAGGGTGCATATATCTCTTCATATTAGTGCTTCTGCATTTTTTAGATAAATACATAGAAATGGAACAACAGAAATGAATAACTGAGCTCTAAAGAGCTTCAACCCTTGCTGAAGGCCAACCACAGAGTTACTAACTAGCAAACCAAAATTAAAACCCAGAGCCTGACCAGTTTCCACATCTCACAGTCAAACCTTTCCCTCTGTGCCTCTCCCGCATGCACGCTCTTGGATTTCCTCAATTATTTTCTCTCAGGAGATCCCTGTTACTTATATTTCCAAATGTAAAGCTGACAACAAGCTCCCTCATACCAAAAGTATCCCTATTCTAAAACATGTAGTCATCCACTTTATTTTTAAATTTGCAGATTATATAATTAGTCAAAGCCAAGAAGGGAAAAGACAAGTAGAAGCACAGCAGAATTTAGGGCCACGCTTCCCTTGTATATTTTCAGCCTTTGCACAAAGACTTATTGTTCTCACCTTTCTTGGCAGATGGGAAAGTGCTGGGTTCCAGCATCACTTTAAGGTTTACAGTCCCTGGAAGGGCTCAGATGAAAATGAAGCAACATCCATATGGTTCCAGTTGGTTGTTTTTTGTTTTGTTTTGTGCGTGTGTGTGTGTGTGTGTGTGTGTTTTCAACAAAGAAACCTACTACACACTTCTAATTAAAGCTTACACATTAGCATGGGAAATGGTAATTAAAGGATTCATGAGTATCTAGTGCTCTAACAACACACTCATTCATGTTACTATCTGAAAGTTTGACCTGTTCCCATGGGAACTTAAATTCAAATACTTACTATGGTCTATTCAAAAGGTATGTTTTGAAGGCAGAGATGTCTTTGAAAAAAAATCAAGGCATTTAATTGGATTGAAATGGTGAATATCTTTTTAAATTTTCTTTTTAAAAACTGTATTAGCAATCTTTGTTGAAAGTCATTTTGGTGGTCATATCTTAGCCTATTCGGGGCTGATATGATATTACTAAGTATCAGGATAGCCTGGAAGCAACAGGTTGGGAGAGGAAATTAGAAATACAATAGTTTCAAAGTCTAGCCACTCTTCTTACTGGCTATCAACTTAGGATATATTATTTAAATCCCCTGAGTCTCAACTTTCTGCCTATGTAAAGTGAGATCAGTATGTTTTACAGAGTGGTGTTGAGGACTGAATAAGGTAAAGTGAATAACTCACCATCATCCCCAAAATTATGTTCTGTCATGTAGTGGGGTAAAAATTGTTTCACTCTATATTTTCTTTTCTATATTCTAGTAACAATCAGCCAGTGTTTCAAAAAATGCTTTTTGAACTTCTCATAGATAACAAAATCCAAGTATAAGATTCTAAGACTAAAGTGAGTGTGATTATCTTATTCTTAAGTAGTAGTGGAAGAGTAATTTATATATTACTTACACATATATAGAAACAAACATCTGCCTTATACATAAGTAACATTAATGACAATAATTACTGAGCACTTTCTTTGTGTCAAACACTGCTTTATACTATTCAGTTTAATGCCTATGATCTTAATGCTCTGGGAGATAGAAGTAAAGTTCTATGAAAACCCAGAGAGAGAAGTTATTTATATCAACAAAGGAAATCATGAAGATTCTTCCAAAATATTTGCAATATTTAAAGTAGTTGTTGAAAGATGAACGGGATTTCAATAGCCTGACGTGTTTAGTGGCCCAAGAGAAGTCTATTCCATGTGGGGGAACTACAAGAACAAATGTGAAGGTCATGAAAGCATTCTGCCTGTTCAGAAAACAACAAATACCCCAGAGTGGCCACAAGCCAAGAAGATGACACATGAAAGATAAGCAGGAAAATATCACAAAGACCATACTAAGAACTTTAGATAGTTCTCCATGAGAACCTGTGACTTGCTTAATCAGATCTAAGTTATAAGGAGACCATGACAGTGGACAAGTTATAAAAGGGACTTATTGGCTATGTGGCATCCTGTTCTGGGCCTAGAAGTAAGGGCAAAGCAATATTGTATGTGTTCACTGCTCTCTCTACCAAAGAGTAAGAACAATCAAAACTCATCTTTCTCCTTTATTCTCCATCAGTCTATTATTTAAACCATCCTCTCTGGTATCTTTCTGTCTTCACCTTTCATTTATTCCTAACCCTTCTGCAGTGTCCTGGCTCCATCTTCTTGACCTTGGACATGAGTTTCAGTCAGTTTCAATCAGTTTTCTCTCCACTGGAAGTGTATATGGTTCTTGCCATTCCAAGGTATCCGGGAAGATGCTGGAAAATAATCATTCCCAGTTCAACTCAGTATTAAACATGAAAAAGACAAATCTCTCTTTTGTTTGATTGCATATTAAAATAGAACTCTGCTATCATGTTCATAGGGTCTTTCTGATTTGTTTATTTTTCCAAAGACTATCTCTGTCATTTTTACTAGATATGTATGCCATGGCTCCAAGTATTATTAGAGCTCTAGACAAAAAAAAGAGGTAGAAGGAGAGAGCCTGTCTTCATACACTACTACAAAGATATGAAGTAGTAAAAATAAAATATTTTTTAATGATTTCATGATGGGAATTTCATATTTAGAAAGTATGCCTCTATCCCACAAATACTACTCAATGGCTATACTGTGAAATTAAATTTAATCATTTGGGACTTAGCATAAACAGTGCTAACATGCTTAAGTTGAAAACATGGTCTCCAACATGGCCTTCTAAGAAAGGGTACAAATAATTATGAGCATAATCTGGAAACCCAAAAAAAAAATATCACAGAAGACTTTGAATAAATTATGTCCCATGCAATGTAGCATTCTTTTTAAATTTCACTCAGTGGCCAACTTGTAGACCTTTTTTGTTTGTTTTTGCAAAGGATGATTGCTGAAAAGCTCCATATTTAATATAGCAAAACCAGATAATGTAGACTAAATCTCAACTGAAAAATATGCATTAAGCATAAAACAGTTTCATGTCCAAATTTGAGGATCCTTCTTTCAGTGTAAGATGAAGAGAGGATCCAGCCATCAGAGAGAAATGACACTTCACATCTTGCAAATGTTCCAAACTTCTGTAACACAAATAGACAAATAGAGGACTGACAGTAAGAAACAACAGAAGGCTTGTGTTCTATGTACCCATGGAATACTTCTCAGCTATTAAAAACATAAAAAGATGACATACTGCTTTTTGTGACAACATGGATGGGACTGGGTTATGCTAGGCAAAATAAGTCAGAAAGTGAAAGACAAGTATTGGATGGTTTCACTCATATGTGGACTATAAATTAGCAAAGCAAACAAACTAAAATAATACAACTAAAAGAATACAAATAATTCTTAGACTATGTGAAAAATATGGTAGCCACCAGAATGGAAGGAAGAGGGGGGCTGAGGGAAAGTTTGGTGAGGTCCCTTTGGTAGGGTGGATGGCTATGTTCTGAAACTCTATTTGGTAATGGAAAACAATGGTAAGTCAATACATTTTTATTTTAAAAAGAAAAGAAATCCACAGAAGGAAAGCAATTCTTTGAAGAAACTGAGCTTCTTTATGCTCCATTCCCCTGAATGAAAATGCCTTTCCCACCTGACAAAATGTTCATCATTCCTCAAAGCCCATATCAGAGTCACCTTCTTTAAGAAGCTAGTTCCAACTATTCATTCTCTTCTCTGTACCATTCCCATAGTATACACATAATTCTGTCATCACACTTAGCATATTAAATCAGCTCTTCTCAGTTTTCCTGCTAGAAATATTAATTCCTTGATAGTAGGCATGCAATTTCTTAATGGTCTTTGAAGAACTAAGATGTCTGAAACCCAACAGCCACCTTTATTTCCACTGTGTGGAACTGGACAAACTGTAAAATTGCTAAGCTCTTCTTAGAATATATTTTTCACAGCCTGAGAAGTCACATCCTTCGCAGCTCTCTTTGCTTTTCTTTGGCAATTTCTTTCATTCCCTTGATTTCAACCATTTTTCTTGTGATTAGCAAATCCACATATCCAGCTCTTAACTTTGGACCAAGTTCTAGGCTCCCATCTTTCACTGTGTGGTGAACATTTCCAAGCAAACAGTCCATGAATAACTCAAAGTATCTATATACCCAAAAAGAACTTGTAAGTCCTTTGCCTGAAATATACCCTCTTAGCTATGCTTTATGTTTTGGTAAACTTCCCTCTATGACAAGTTAAACACTTTGAATCAGCTTTTCTCCCTGTTCTCTTTACCTACCTTTTCATTCTGTTGCCAAGCTCTTTCAATCTGTCTATACTCCATCTCTTCCTTAGGTCTTCTATTTTCTACTTTTACTGAATTACTTCAAGGCCTCAATATATATCTTCTGACCAACACAATAAGCTACTAAAAGCCTTCCTTCTTGCAGACTTTTTAACTGAATTCCCATTAAGCTGAAAATTACTTTCCTAAAACAAAGATATATTCATTTCAGTTCCCTGCTCAAAGACATCAGTGATGGCTCCCAACAATACAATCCCTCTAGGCATGCCACATCTTTCATGATCGCTCTTCCCCCTGTCCATCCATCATTTTCTCACCCTACCCCACACAACGCACACTCCATACACAGCCAAGTTATACCATCTCCTCCTTGGACATTCTACCTGCTACCCTGTCCCCAGGTCTTTGGTTCTCAGGTTGTTGTACCTGGAACATCCCCCCCCCCTTCTCTCTCTTCTCTCCTCTTTTACCCATTTCCCCATCAATGTTCTACTCATCTTTGTAAACATTTTAGAAATTTTAGCATTTCTTACCCCGCTCTCCACAGATCCACCTGTGAGGGCCAAAAAAAAATTAAGAAAATTGTTATCATTGCTTTGGAGAAAAATGATATCTCAACCTTTCTAACTCCTAACTGAAATACAGCATTCCCTTCTAATATGACCATAGGCAACAAATTATAGAAATATTAGAAGTGGCCCTCCCTGGTGCCACAACAGGTTAGGACTCAGCATTGCAAGCTAGCCACAGCTGCTTCAGTGCGAGTTCATCCCCGAGCCCGGAGTTGATCCACACTGGTGCAACAGACCTCACCTGGACAGCCCGCTGCTCCCCTCAGTAGTGTATTTCATTCATCTGCCTGTTTACTCCCCACTCTGTCTCTGGTGAAGTCTCTAACTGCCCCTGCACCTCTGGCCTGTACCCCAGTTCTGTATGCATAAATAAATCAATCTTTTAAAAAAGAAATATTAGAAGTATAAGTGACTTTGTTACAAATAGAAATCAGATAGAAGCACATAACATGACAGTCACTGTAGTTATAATTTCACACTTCCATATTTCAATGAAATTTTTTAATGCAGTTTCCATAATAATCCTTGTGTTTTATTTTATATACATTTAAAAACATCATTCTGAGAATGGGGCAATAAGCACAAAAAGATTAAGAATGCTTCTTTGGGTTTATCCCAAACAATACCTTCTCTAAGTTTTCTCAGATCATACCACCGCACCCCACATAGTTTAAATTAATATTTCCCTCCACTCTGATCCCATCAGCTCGTTGAAACTCCCTCTGAAGCACTTATCTCCCTGCCTTCCTTTATAATTATTTATTAGTCATTTACCAAGTTTCAAGGTCTTAGGGACAGAAATATTTTTTTGACTCTCTTGTGGTGCCTGAGCATGTGAGCATCTGAGTTGTGCTGAGCACATTACTTTTTCAGGAAAAATTTTAGGTTGAAAGAACTCATATTGAGAAAATAGACATACGGCTGATGTATTTCTTTGGCTAAAGTGAGTTTGCCAGCTTGCAACCCAAACTGAACAGTTCTGTCCCCCCTACATGATTCTGTGTTTCAGAGCAAAGGGGAGAGAAATATGGCAAAGGGCAGAAAAGATGATTCTAGAAATTTTCCTTTAGTAACCCAGACACATGGCAATGAATGATTATACACACACACACACACACACACACACACGTTTGTTTTTTTTTTTATAGCTCCATCAAACAAGTAATAGTTTAAATGAGTTGGATTTGAACACTCACAAGATAACAAGAAAACATTTGGATTAGTGGCCATTCAACAACCATCTATGCTTCAGGGTCAAAAAAGTATTTTTGGAACAATGATTTTTATTGTTCCTTGCTATTGCATGGCATAAGGTCTTTGTGTGCTAACATAAAACAGTTCCTCCCCAGTGAAGGTATTTTATGTTCAGTGATACCCAAATCCATAACCTTAATAGTGTGGTTTAAAGAAATAATGTACCATAACACAGGCAGGGGACACTCATCTCTGAACAATTAACTGAGATTAATAAAATTCTACACAAAATAAATACACTTTTGACAGTGAGCCTTATTCTATGATGCTTGAGAAACTGAAGTTGCAGATGCTAAAGAAGATACAAAAGAAAATTCTGTAAAAGATCTCAATTTGATTCAAATAAATATTACAAATGATATTTAACCAAATAATCAGAAGTTTTGGCACTCTCTCATTTTATCCCTGGTAAAAAGTCTAAGATATAATAAATGGCCCCCAAATCAGCTGCCAGGAGTATCTATTTGCATGCTGATTTTTGTAAAACACTGTAGTTTTTTGCAATCTCTCTGCTTTTCTTCTTCTAGTTTTCAACCATTTTAGTGTTCCTGACACACTCATGCTTCCTATGATGACTAGCAATATTGCAATACTAGCAATAATATTAGCAATAATAATAATAAACACCCCCAGTTTTGCATACTATTTTATAGCTGTCAATGTTTTTGTTACCAATATTTCAGCTTATTTCTCTGAAGAACACTATGAGGAAGACAGAGCAGGTATTATACCAAATACATGGATAAAAACACCAAAACTCAGAAGGGCTAAGTTGCTGTCTCACATTCCCATAGCTGATACAGGAATCAAAATACACACCCAAGTTTACAAAGTCCAAAATCAGTTCTCTTTTCATGTTTCATTCTACCCAGGAAAAAGTAGAAAATCAAATAACTCCTTTTGGATGCTTTCTGAAGCTTCAGTCTTCACCAATCATTATGATAAAGGCATGCTTTACCATAGGTATGCAGTAGGCACTTAATTATTTGTTTTTATTTATGCAACAAAGAGCTTTTTAGTGCCTCATATTTGCCAAGAGTAGAAAATCAATTGGCAAGTCCATTTGCCCTTAAATACTTAGGGCATTTACATCACAAGGAAATAATTTAGATTAGCTCATTTTTAATCTTTCAGCATAATTTTCAGTAGGGAATCAACAAGATACCACTTGTTTAGTTTCTGCTTCATGCTTGCACCATCTATAAGAGAGAAGAGGGCCCTCCCTTGTGGCGCAGCAGGGTAAAGCACATCACTAAGAAACTAAAGCCACTTCAGCATGAGTTCTATCCTCTGCTCCAGAGGTGACCCACATGGCGCTGCAGACCTCTCCTGACCCACCCGCTGCTCCCCTCAGCAGTGTACTTTGTCAGTCAGTCTGGTCTGCTCCCCACTCTGTCTCTGGTGAATCCTCTCACTGCCCCTGCACTCTGGCTTGTACCCCAGTTCTATATGCATAAATAAATAAATTTTTTTAATTAAAAAAGAGAGAGAGAAGCTAGGTAGAGAAGAAAATTAAAAGCTGTTGTAAATGCTGTGGTACACTGCCCAGATGCCACAGCCCCCTTCAGGATTGAATCATTTGTTCCCCGGCTACAGTGATGACAGAAAGCTGGAAGCTGAGCGCCTCCCCAGGTGCTAATCTCAGCTGAAGAAAGTCTCCTCCAGAGACATCTACTACAGCCAAAAGGTGAAAAGACTAAGTACCAGAGCAGGACTTATATAAGTAGCAAAGGTCCAGAAAAGGAAGGTCTGTGTTATCAAAGCCAGACTCTGATAGGGAGGAAAAGGGGCCCAGAAATTTGGAATGGAAGATCTTCAAAAATCATGAATTGCCTGAATTTGTGGAAGTGATCTACTCTTCTCTGTTAAAATCTAGCATCTCCCCTCCTCATGCCTGAAGATGTTGCAGGGGTTCTGCCTTGCAAGGCAACATTGATCCCTTTCAGAACATTCCCCCTCTGTCTCCTTGTTCCACAGTCAGAACTAACAAAAGTTAGTAGAAGTTTGGTTTGCTAAGTGGAAGGGAATTATAGCTGAAAGGAACTGCAGGATTGAGCAAAAATGTATCAGTAGGCAATGGGAAAGTATATATATATGGGATGCATTCTGAATTAACTACCACAAGAAAGGTGGAAAATGAAACTGGGTAAAAGACAGTTTGTTGATTTAGAGGTCCTTCCTGAGGATTATACATCCTCACAAGAAACCTGGAAAATCAAATTAACACACTATTGGGGTGACCTTTGAGAAAATAATGACCCATACTAAGTCTAATAGAAATGTTACAATTGTGGCAGTCAGTAAAAGAGGAATCAAAGGACAAGAAAAATGGAACCTCATTTTTGCTAGAATCCAACAAGTAAGTAAGGCCAGAAAGACCTCCATCTGATGATCACCTGTGAAAACTCAGAGGACAGTGTTTGCTGAAGTAATAAGAAATGTATTGCCTAGAGGGACACTGGCTTTGCTTCAAATCTCAATAGGACTTGTCCTTTGTTGGCCAGGGCCTACAGTAAGAGATTCCAATACAATATAATAGGAAGATAATAACAGATACCAAAATAATAGAGACTAGGCCATGAAAAATAACCAGTAAAAGTAAGATAGACACAACAGCAAGATTGTAATGGCAGCACACAGAGAACTACAGAGATGATCTCTAGAATTTAACATCCCTATGGGCAAGATAGATGGGCAACCAAAAAGGCAAGTTTGTAATATATTCAGCCAACCACAGCAACAGCATAAATATCAGAGCTGTATGACCAGAAAGATAACTGCATATACAACGTTGCAATCTTTTGCTCAATATCTGGAGCTAAGCCAGTTTTCAGACCCAAAGCTAAAGGAGATGATTGAGCAGAGGAAGGTCCTGCAACATTATAGCAAGTATGCACAGGAAATGGTTCTCTCAGTCCTTCCCATAAGGACCAACAGTCATTTACTTAGGTGATTGATCATATATTGGGACAAGGTAACACCAAATATTTTAAAGAATTTGGACCCATTTATGCATAAGGACATGAAGCATCATTCACAGCCCCCGTACAGTGGAGGACATGAAGATCAGATCACAAAAAAGGCCTGTTCTCAAAAGGTCCACTGGGTCTAAGATCCTCCAATTGGAAGGAGGTCACTTGTATACCTCAAGATTGGATTTTTGGCCAGCCAAGATAGTAAATTGAAAACATTATTACATCTCAAGAGAACCAGCAGATGTAGATACCAGCTATAAAGACCTAAAGCACTTGAGGGTGATATTCTCTATCATATCTCCATTTAATTTGCCAGTCTAGTTCTTATAAAGTAGAAAAGATTCTGAAGCTAACAGTAAACTACCATGAGCTCAACCAAGCAGAAGCCCCAATTGTAGGTATATTGCCAAGTGTGTATCTTTGTCAGAGTAAATTAGCACAGCTAGATGCCACACAGCCATTAGTCTGACTTATAATAACCAGTCATCTCTACCAGAAATAATTCTCACAAGAGCACACATTCGCAGTCTTGTTCAAGGCTCTACTACCTCTCTCACCCTGTATCAGAGCTTGCCCTAATGGGAACTGATCACCCAGTCATATTGTAGAACATCACATTGGTCTGCTATATCAGTGATCAGTAAAGTGAACTGAATATCAAGAAACAGTAAGTAGACTACAAGTTTTAGGAATAAACGTTAAGTCTCAGCACTATGAAGCTGCCTGCAGCCACTGTAGCACAAATTCAATCCTTGGGCAGAGAGCTGACCCACATGGCGCAGCAGACCTTTCCTGTCTCGCTCACTGCTCCTCTCAGCAGTGTATTTTAGTCAATCTACCTGTTCTGCTCCCAATTCTCTGGTGAATCCTCTCTCCCTTGCTCCACCCACACATAACTCTGGCCTACACCCCAGCTCTTGCATGTATAATAAAATAAATCTTTAAAATATGTAAATATAGTATTTATCATTCTAGCTCTTCACTTAAAGACATTCCATTATTTTGCAAACATATTTCCCCATTCTATGAAATCAAAATTATTGTTACACTTTCATATCTTCCTAAAAGCCATTGCCTTCTGTTTTATTCAAACTGTACCCCTTTCTACTGAAAAATAACTACAAATTTCTAAAATTCCAGTTGTCAGATTTCCAATTTATTATTTTATAGGCCTGATAGAGTAGGAAACTATTGAACCCAAACTTAATTCTAGTTTTTTGTATGATTTGGTATCATTTACTTGAATTACTTAACAGAAACATATGGTCTGTTTGGAGAGTACAAGAGCTGCACTTGACTCTGAGCATAAATGATAAGCAAGCCAGTCAGTCCCACTCATCATGAAGCTTAGATCCTAATAGTGAAAGCAGGCATTAAATAAATGATAGAAATGGCATTTGAGTAACAATTATGATGAGTGATTGGAAGGGAAATGTCAAAGTGTTGTATTTGTGTATAACAGAAAGCCCTAGCATGAGCTAAACTTGGGCTTCCTTATGGCTAAGGTATTGAAGCCTAGAACAGAGGACTGACTGAGACTTTGCAAGACAGAAGAGAGGGAAAAGAAATGTTTAGCAAAAGGAGATCTAAGTTTGAAAATTCCAGGAAGGAAAAGAGTTTACAATGCTTGTAGAATAGATAGAAGCCTGCATAGAAAGAGAAAAGTTACAACAGAGTACACTGGGGATGAACCATATCCCACACAGGACCTGGCATATCAGAGTCATGGTTTTGGACCTTCTAGGTGCAATCAAAAGCCATTTTAGGGTTTGCAGAAGTAGAAACACAGACAATTTCCTCATATACAAAATGGTGAGATGCCATCTGCTAGCTTATCTTACCAATAGCTAAGAAAATTCAGGAAGATAGTTGGTGTGCATATACTTTATAAATTATTCCATAATAAAAGGTGCTTTTAGTGCCAACTGTGTAATAAAGCTGATTAAATTGTTCAGTTCACCACCTAAAAAAAAAACATAATTGCGTAGTTGATCCTCTAACCAAAAATAAATAAAACAATTCTTTAAAAGATATACTTAAAGTATATTCTCAGTACCCTAATTGTAGTTTCAGGTTCTTTCATTTTAAAGCCAGCTATTCTTCAGATTGTTAAAAACACTGAACAGAATCTATCTAAATATTCTTAAGCCTATCCTAACATTTAATGTTTTATGTATAATGTTATGTTATTCCATTATAACTTTGAGACAAAAGTTAAGAAGCATATCTATATAAAGTTAATTCATTTAGCTGGCTAGGAGAAAGATAAAATTTGCAAACTGACCTTATATCTGAGGCATATAGTAGGGGAAGGAAAGGACAGGGGTGAAAACAGGGGAGGGAAGAGCACAAGGGTCTCTGGTGAGAGTGGGTGCTGTGGTGGTAAGTGAACAATAATGTAAGAAAATAAATAAATTTACACATTAAAAAAAGTATAAAACAAATACATAAATAATAAATTAAATTTGATCAGTTCATTCCCCTTACATAACTTATCATTTTCATATAGAGTCCTTATGCTATTTTTTCTCATAAATAAGAATATTTTTACACTTACAGAAATAACGAAGACAATGGGTAAACAGTGAGAAGTTAGCCACCTATGACCTATGGACCTATAAAAGCACGAGACAATTTTTAAATAATAACTAATAATGTCAGTTCTTTATTGAATATCTACCAGGCACCAACCTTTCTATTGAAGATTTTGTTCACCTGGTTGACTCTTTAAAGTCATCCTATCGGATAGATGTGTTATCAACCCAATTATATAAGTAATATAGCTTAAAAAGGGAAAATAACACCAGAGGTCACATCGCTAGTAAGAAATCAAGCCATGGTTAGAATTCTAGTTCACTAGACTTCAGGACCTCTAGTCACCTATAATTAGCAACTATTCATTTGTAAGAAACACCCATCTCCAATCCCCAGCCCTAGATACACACCAATCACCTTGAGGCTATCTGTGGAAATTCTCAATTTAAGCTCTATCGACCTAATTATACAAAATATATATAAATCCGTATAACAGGTATGGTGTGTTTGGGAATACTCTCTCTAGTTTACTTGTATGCAACTGGTACCTTGGCATCCAGCAGATATTTTACACTGTTTAAGTGCTTCTTCTGAAACATTTAAATTAGTAGTGTTACATGGGTGACTTGGTGATGGGAAACCCGCGGGGATTACAATTGAGATGGGAAAAAAAAATGTACAAAATGAAGTAAAAATAAACTGTTATAAAATAAAAAAATAAATAAAATAAATTAGTAGTGTTAGTAAATGTTACTATTTCTTTTTCCTTTAGGAGTATCTTCCATGTAGTAGAAGGTTCACATATTTTATCTTATTTAACTCTCAAACACTGTGAAGTATATACCCCAATATTGTATATGATGAAACTCAAACCCGAGCTTAAGAGACCACAGTATAAGAGGAGAAGTCACCATTGGAACACATGTTGTATTAGCCAGGCCTCTCCAGAGAAACCATTTTATATATTTTTAAAAACTATGTGTCATATATAGGGGCTGGGGTGGGGTTGTCTTCAAATGGAGAGAGGCAAATATCATGGAACATGTCCACAGCTGCATGAAGTAAATGTTTCGTTCTGTGGCATTCAAACAGCTTGAAACATAGACCATAGACTTTGACTTAGCAAGTAAGCATGTGGTCGAAAAAATGCAATATACATTATGTTTTATATATAACATGCACATAGAAAGAGAAATATAAATCTCTTTATGTATTCATATATGAAAGCTATGTATTAGATATTAAAATAAATCTTCCTATGTATATACAAAATGTATATACATTTTCTATTGCCCATATATGTATTATATGCATATGTACTGGAGATTTATTATGAGCAACTGACTGAGCAGGCCCATGGTCTGCTGTCTGCAAATCGGAGCCCTAGCAAAGGCAACAGTTTTATTCAGTCCAAGACAGAAAGCTGAGAATCACAGAAGCAAATGGTGTAAGTCCCAGTCCAATAGCAGAGAAAATGAGATGTCTCAGTTCAATCAACAAAGTGCAAAAGAGGGGGTGGGGGCAGCAAATTCCTTCTTCCTATGCATTTTATTTTATTCATGTCCTTGATGGATGGGATGATGCTCATCCATATGGGGCAGGCCAATCCACTCTAATGAATCCACAGGTTCAAATGCTGATCTCATTTGAAATAGAGTCACACCCAGAAACAAAGTTTAATTTGGGCACCCCATGACCATAACTATGTTAACACATAATTATCTGATCCCAAAACCCATGCCCTTAACTAGACTATCCTGTTTACACCAAAAAGGATATGTGGGGAAAGGAACAAATTCAGCGAGATTATATGTGTTTATTGTATGCTAATTTTAGCTCCATCTACAGCACAGAGGATATAATAAAATTTTAAGACATGAAAGAGTACCTTTTGTGCAAAACCATTTAGTCATTATTTTCTTTGGAATATAGGAAATGTCCCCATCTTGTTAGGTTTTAGAATTTTGTTACCTATTCCAGACCACTCTAACCATGTTACATTTTTGCACCCACATGTTTTCATTGCTAAATAAAAGTCTATGGTCTATGGTTTGAATGTCAAAGAATAAAGTATTTCATGCAGATATGGACTGTATTTCTTTTTTTAAAAAAAAGATATTTATTTATACATACAGAACTGGGGTATAGTCCAGAGGTACAGGAGCAGTGAGAAGATTCACCTGAGACAGAGTGGGAAGCAGAACAGGTAGATTGACAAAGCACACTGCTGTAGGGAGCAGCAGGCAAGACAGGAGAGGTCTGTCACCATGTGAGTCACTCCCCTGGGTGGGGACTTGAACTCATGCTGAAGTAGCTTTAGTTTCATAGTGCGGTGCTCCAACCCGCTGCACTACCAGGGAGGGCCATACTATATTTCTTAAAGACAAGAGTAACACAAGAGCCAGGGTCTTATCTATCTTTATGTCCCCAATATTAAGTGCAGTACCTGATATGTAGTAGATGTTGCATTTAATAAATCAAAGCAAAGCCTCAGATATTGAATGCAAATACCTACTTGCATTCAATCATATATTCAAATAACAGTGGCTGGGTGTAGCAGAATAATATTTTATCAACTCTGAAAGTTAAAGAATCAACAAGATATTTTGAAATGACTGAGTTTAATTTAGAATTTTAAAAACAACTTCCATGCAATGACTGTCGAATAAGTACTGTCTTTGTGTACAAACAGTAATAGATACAGGAAATGTCCAATTTTTCTTCTTGAAATTGATCTCTTAAACTGAATACAAGCTAGTGTAATTCATTCTGTTAATTCCTTACCAGAGATTGCAATAAAGAAGTCCTGTTGAGGGCCGTCCCTGGTGGCGCAAAGGGTTAGGATGCAGCACTGCAAGCTGGCCACAGCCACTTCAATGCGAGTTTGATCCCCCACCCCAGAGGTGAACCACATTTGTGGCAGACCTCTCCTGGCCAGCCCACTGCTCCCCTCAGCAGTGTACTTTGTTGATCTGCCTATTCTGTTCCCCAATCTCTCTCTGGTGAAGCCTCTCACCACCCCTGAACCTCTGGCTTGTACCCAGTTCTGTATGCATAAATAAATAAATTTTAAAAAACAGAAATCCTGTTAAACACTCACGAGCTCATGTAATTTCAACATCAAGTTATGCTAGTAGAGGCTGAGCATACTGGATGATACTTCAGCTCCTCACTAGCCTGTCCATCACCCACCATCAGATGACAGGGGTATGTCTTCTCAAAGTGCCAACACACCTTTACGACAGCTCTCTCATTTTCCTTAAAGTACTGAAACAACTGCTACATGATTCAATCATTGCCCCGTCTTCACATTCTCAGCAAATTATTTAGTCCCGAGTGGCATTTGTCCTACTCTGTAGGACAATGTGTGATTCTTCTTTTTAGTAAGTGTACAATATTACAGGGAAAAGGCATCACAGAAGAACATGTTAAAAATCACTGTAAAAGTGAATGCAAAGTTTCTTGAAAACAAAACAAAAAGTAATTATGTCAATGAGAGCATGGTATATTGAAGATTACTTTAGGCAAGACAGTTTCACAAAGTAAAAATCCTATGTCAAATATTAACCCTACATGTTCATATCCTTCAAGTTAATTATTAACAAGTGATCAAGTAAGCAAGCAATGTCAAGTTATTGGTCTTATGCTACTACTGACAGGCTGTGAAACATCATAAAAGTTAAATGATGGTTTAGACCACAATTCCATGAAAGTGTTAGCATTAAAATCATGGACAGAAAAATACAAAATAGAAGTTACCATGACCTATCTGCGCCCTACTTAACAAAACAACTAATAAATAAAGTTTCTTGCCCATCTAATATATTTATATATACACACACATATACACATAATAATATACATGTAACATATCATACACATCTGTATGCCATATACCCAAACTGATTTAACAATAAATATACCACTTGAAAACATGCTGGTAATTGATTTAGATGTCCTGTTTTAAAGCTTTAATATAAACTTCTAAAATAGTGGGAAACTTAACTGTCATATAAGAACACTATTGAAACACACATTTTTAACACCAGGTTAGAGCAGACAGCTTCAATTAGGAAACCTAGAGGATATTTCATTTGATTACTCCAAAAGATGAAAAGGCAAGAAAGAAAAAGGATAAAACAATTTCAGATGCTTTCAATGCAGTTATCAAACAGAATGAACTGCTTTTGACTATGGGTATAATAACTCAGAAAGCATTCACTAAACCAAAACGCAAGAACTTCTGTTCCACTGTGACTAATTCAACTTAATGAAATTATTTTTTTTAACTACACATGTGAGATGTAAGAAAAGGGAAGATGATAGAAAAGCAAGCAACAGCTAGTATATTCCATGAGAAGACAATAGCCACAATTTTGAACCGACTAATGTTCGAATTTCGGCCTGACCTTGAATTTGACAAAACTAAATATAAAGGCCAAACTTATAAAAGAACTTCAATTATATGAGGTTATCTAAAGAGTGCTTAAACTGGTTTTCAAGATGAAATACTAACTGAAGTTTGTATTTATTTTGTAAACAACCATGTTAACCTTGCTATTTGCACTGCCAATGACATCTTCCCAAGACTATAGAATCCCTATGCTATAAATCTTTATAGATAAGCAGCTCATTCCTTGTTTGTCAAAATGTAGTAGGAAGTTGTACCCGTAAAATAATATAGAAATGAATCAAATGCAATACTGTATATTACAAAAACACATGCCATAGCACATGCCATATACTTTGTAATAATTTTTTATCCAGTTGAAATAAAATTGACGTCACAGTAACCAACACTTATACCTCTAAGGAGACCTCTAAAAGCTAATAGACCATAATAATAGCATTAATAATCCTTGCATGTGTCTATTGCTTTTTATAAACCATTTTTGCCAGTGTCCTATCAGAGGATCCTTAAATCAGTCCTGTAAGGCATCTGAGACTTAGAGAGGTGACCTGATTTGCCCAAGGTCGTATGGTTAATAAGAGTCAAACAGTTTTTTCCAGGACAATTGAACTAATTCTCTGACATTACTACATCTGTTCAGGATTAGAAGAGATGTAAAAAGGGAATATTGCAATGTCAACACTCATAAAATTAAATTTGATCTAATTATAAAGAAACAGAAGGCCACAATTCTTTCAGCATTTAATAGCTCTTCAGATTTTCTTCCACAGCTTTAAGATTTTAATCAAGTAATATTGAAAAAAATACCTTACACAGTTCTAGGTGACTTCCTTATTCCAACTGCAATCAAGACCAATATTAGGTTGCTAATTGAAGAACACAATGAAAATATCAAATTGTTTAAACAATAGCAAACATTTTATTTTGCTAAAACAGGTAGAAGTTTTATTTTAAAAAATTATGTAAAGCTATTAAAGCACCATTTTTTAAAAAATGTAGAGTCAAAAACTTTTGCTTAAGGATAGACCCAAGGGTTGTAATCTTAAAGTCTTACAACCTTATCTATAATTTATCATATATAATTTTCAGTTTTAATTTATTCATTTTGAAGAACTTATTAGTTGAGGAGAAACTGGGTTTGCCTAACTTCAAATGTCTCTCCCAAGAAATAAATTAACTAGGAAGGGAACGACAGAATCTTTACAGCAGAGAAACTCAGTAAACACCACCTTCACCAAGAGATAACATCTCCAGCAGTAAGATACACTAACATCACAGACACTTCCACATTACATCCTGAGATGACAGAATTCATCAGATTTCATTCTAATCATGAGAAAACATACCCAAAATGAGGGACAGTCTACAAAATGATTGATCAGTTCTGCTTAAATGTGTCATATTCATGAAAGACAAGGAAAGATTATGGAACAGTTACAGTCTGGAAAAGATTCAGGTGAAATAACCATTAAATGTCATGTAAGAGCCAGCCAGTGTTGGATGCTGGAACAGGAAAATGGAAATCAGTGTGAAAACTGGTGAAATCCAAATCAAGTGTGTAATTTAGTAAATAGTATTGTGACATTGTCAAGTTCCTGGATTTGTTGAACAAAGTTCCTGTTTCAGGACAAAGAAATACAAATTAAAACAGTAAGATCTTTTTGTCTTCAAATAAGCCCATATGTTTTATATAGGCCCTTCAATGAGACAAAAGAACTAATAACCACAACAGGTAGAAGCATAAATTGGTACAAACTTGAGAGAGAAAAAAATTTTTTAAAGATATATTTATTTATTCATACAGAACTGGGGTACAGGCCAGAGATGCAGAGGGTGAGAGGATTCACCAGAGACAGAGTGGGGAGCAGAACAGGGGGAGCAGAACAGGCACATCAATGAAGTTCACTGCTGAGGGGAGCAGTGGGCTGGTCAGGAGAGGTCTGCCACGCCATGTGGATGGATCTCCTCCGGGGCTTGTAGGGATCAAACCATGCGGAAGTGGCTTAAGCTTCTCAGTGCAGTGCTTTAACCCGCTCCGCCACCAGGGGGGCCCTTGAGAGAAATTTTTAAAGCAAAAATGTGTATAACCTTGGTGCCAGGATCATGACTTCCTATGAATTTTTTTTGAAGAAATAAGTAAGTCGTGTCTACAAAAGATGTTCCTTGAAGTATTTCTATGACCATGGGAATGTTTACTTAATATTTGTTTTTTATTTATTATTTTCTCTCTATCTAGCATCTATCTATATCCATCCATCTAGTTATCACCTTCCATACAATATTAAAAGTTTTATTCATCAACACCACTCCTAAAAAGCAAGCTCCACCTAACATGCTGTTATCTTGGACTTGGGCCAACTCTTTCTAAATCCGTTTCAGTTCTCCCTGTTTCTTTTTCTCCTTAACTGTCATCCTCCTATCCTCTTCCCTGACCACCCCCTCCCCACTTCCCCCAGCACCATCATGAAGGTCTCAGGTAAAGGACCCTGACCTTTGCAATGGAAACACAATCAGGAACAAGGAGGATGACACCCTATGAAAAAAATTTAAACAATCTAAATCTTCATAAATAAGGGAAGTTAAATTATTGTGCAGTAATTTTTTAAAATGTAGTCTAGATTTCTATTCCTTAACATAAATTGATGTACATGAATCATTAAGTGAAACAGGGTTGTAAAAGATTATATGTGATAATTATCAATTATAGTACAATTTATAGTATAAAACACTTCTAGGATGTAAAATTACATAGAAAAATGTGACCACAAAAGAATATAATGTGTGTGTGTGTGTGTGTGTGTGTGTATTCCAGAAGGGTGAGGGTTTGTGTTTGTATGTTCTATATTTTCTACAATTAATATGTAGAACAATTTTAGCAACATTTTTTTTTAAACCATGGCTCACCAAAATTTTATTTACCTTTCAGGGAACTCAGGCTGCGTGAGAATTGGTCGCTATCTCCTTTTAGGGAAGGCATAGAAAACTGTAAGA
This sequence comes from Condylura cristata, assembly GCF_000260355.1. Lineage (NCBI taxonomy): Eukaryota > Metazoa > Chordata > Mammalia > Eulipotyphla > Talpidae > Condylura > Condylura cristata. The sequence continues at coordinate 54,915,924 of NW_004567109.1, forward strand.
AATGCCTGCATTTTCAGGAACTGTCACTAGGTGGTACACTCTTTCTCTAACAGATACACAAGACATTTTAATACTTGCTACACATACTTTAGTGCTGTGACTTCAGATCATAAGTCCTATATTTTCTTCTTTCATTTAAAAATTATTTTACTCTCTCCCAAATCACTATTAATTCAAAAGTCAGTTACTCTATTTCCTTATAGTAGACACTCAAAATATTACTATTAGGCAACTAAGAATGACATAACTAAGAAGAGAAGTGACAAATGCATCAAAAAGTTGAAGTTTCTTCACATCATTTTGCCATTCACTTTGTCATCTTTCTAAACAAACTTGTACTGGTTTCCTGGGACCTTTTAATATGATCCACATTTAAAAGGTAGATATGTGGGAGACATTAGTCTCAGAGAATTATTGTGAATATCAAATATGAAGATATTTTAAAAAGCATTACATAATATAAGTTACTTAGTGTGTTATTTTTATTGTAATAATGTAAGTTATTTTTATTCACTACATTAGACACATCTTGAAGACAAAATTTTTATTCATCTTTGACCCTTAGCACAGTATAGACTTTATGGTTCAAGCATTGTGAATCTACCAAAAAAAAAAAAAACAATGTTTCCCAAATGTATTTCAAATTTTCTTTTTTATAAAATATCTTTGTGGGCCCTCCCTGATGGTTCAACAGGTTAAGTCACCACACTATGAAGCTCTCCACAACGACTGCAGCATGAGTTCAATACCTGGCCACAGAGGTGACCCACTTAGGATAGCAGACCTCTCCTGCCCCATCCCACTGCTCCCCTCAGCAGTGTATTTCAGTCAGTCTTCCTGTTCTGCTCCCCACTCTGTCTCTGGTGAATCCTCTTATATACACAGCCCCCACACCTCTGCCTGTACCCCAGTTCTCGTGTAGATAAATAAATAAATCTTTATAAATAAATAAATACTTCCATCAAAAGATAGGCTTGTACAACTGCTTCAGACTGTCAAGAAATTAACGCTCTAGAAGACCCATCAAAATGTAATGGTCTTTAAGATGTTCCATGGGCCCATTCTAAGGTTCTGTCATGGATAATCATGGAAAGACAAAAGGATGTTTACTCAACATCCAGTCATCCTCCCATTGTTCTTCACTGACAGAATCTTTAATTTGTTGGGAGCTGAGGGCAAAGTGCCCAGCTAATAAAAATTAGATTTCCCACCTTCTGTTGTAGATAGGTATCTACATGGATGTGTCACATGTCAGAGTTCTGGCCAAGGAAATAAAAGCAGGTGTTCAAGGAAATAAAAAAAAGAAATAAAGAAAGAAAAAATTAAGCCACATGGCTTTTCTGTCCTTTGTGACCTTGTTCTTTCATTTTTGTGCATCCTGAAGTAGGAATGTGGCAAGTGCTACAACAGCCACTTGCATTTGAACATGGGGAATGACAAAGAGGAATTGCAAACATAGAAACCAGATGTCCTTGAGCCTCTGCACCATCCCTGCCCTCCTCTTGACTTTGTGTTTTATGAGAGACATAAACCCCTGTGACTCAAGCCACTATTTGTTGGTTTTCTTTTACACAGTGTCAAATCAGACTCCTACATGATAAAAGAGTAATCAAATTGTACATTTGCTCTGAAGTTATATCTGCTTACAGTTTTTTTGTCTATAACACATCTTTCAGAACTTTAGGACTACAACTAGCCATTAAGTCAAAAAGCTTTCCCCCAGAGCATAAAGGAACCTCCACCAAGAGGTATACCTACAACTCTGGTTCATGCTCAAAATGAGTTAGCTACCTATAGAAATGAGAATCTAGGCCCCCACATCAACTTCCACTGTTGCTCCCCTTTAATTTTCTGGCTGGTGTTTATTATACATAACTCTACTTTATTACCTTTAAAAAAGATGTATAGACCCTTAGAGGTAGGCAGAATGGTAGGATGCATTTAGTCCTTTCCTTGAAATGCATGGAAGCACAAGTGTCTGTCATTTATAGACACTGACCGGCCATCTGGCAAGGCATTATGCTAAAAGTTATATAAGAAATTCAGAGAGTAAGATTTAGTCCCTGTTCTGAAGGAGTTTACCATGTAATAAAGGAAATAGTTTCACTCAATAATTCAGCCTTCTGAGGGTAGCACTCAAAGACTGCAGATAAGAGATTGAGTTCTAAGGTCAATGGGAACCTGTTCAATTCTACCAGGTGGCATGAACCCATGAGAAGAAGAAAAAAAAAAAAAAAGAATTGCTACATGTTGCTTAGCTCAGATATCAGAAAGCATCTATTTTCTTAACATTACAGGTAAGTTCTGTTTTTCTTCATCCCTACTTGCCTTATTTGCATAATGAGAAACACTTCTCCACCCCACCCCATACTCCCACGTTAAGCCCTATTAAGTCCCGGGTTCCTTTTGGGAGGGAAAAAGATTAAAAATTGCATAAAAATTTACTTGATGTAGAAAAATACCTTTTCCTTTGAAACCATAAATGTTGGTTGCAAGACTCATTAATGATGTGATTTTTTAGCAAGTCATTAACCTCTCTGACTAATTGCTTTCTCCCCACAGCCTGGAGTTAAAGCCACTTACCTTGCACAGTCCTTGTGAGGACCAAATGATAAAAATGTGAATTTGAACTCAACAAAAAAGCATTTGTTGCAAGTCTTATGAACAAGTCCTATTCTAGACACATTGAACAAAACATGACTCCCCTAGAAGATGCTAATATAACACATAATATCTGTAGTAACCATATGAATAAGAAAACAAAATAGGGTATGTAATCATCATTGTCTTTGAAGAGAGGGCATGAGAAGGTAGAAGGTATCTTTTTCAATAAACTCAAGAGAAAATATTATCATCTGAGCAGAGTCCTGAATGAACTGAGGGAGTGGCCATGCAGATACTGGAGAAAGACTATTTCATGCAAAGAGATAAAACAGGTAAAGATTCAGAAGCTGGAGTATATACTTGGCGGTCAAGTACCCAGCATGTATCTAAGACACAAAACCCCCCTGCAGCCCTGAGGTGTCCAGCTGCCTGATCTGCAACAAAGTTGTATGCCCACCCCACCCCCCCATCTGCTTTGGTTTGAACTCTGCACCTTGCCTCAAGTGTCTTCTTTCTCTCCCCCTCCCTTCCTCCCTCCCTCCCTCCCTCCCTATTTCTCTCCCCCCACACCCAGGTTCCCATAACAAGTATTAGCTTCTCTTACTTTCAGCCTAAGCCTTTGATTCTCCCCCACAAATGCTTACAGTATCTTCCTTTTTTGTGTGAAGTTAGCATACACTGCATTACTGGCAGCTAAATATGTCAAGTACTTTAATAAATATTTTCCGTATCTCAACTTATCCTCACAAAAATGCTCAGATGTAGTTACTTCTGTGTTCTGAATATGAAAATAGCTTAGAAAAGTTAATATGATCAGAAGCTAAGAAGCAGAAGCCTCCCTGGTGGTACAGTGGGTTAAAGCACAGCACTAAGAAGCTAAAGCCACTTCAGCATGAGTTCGATCCCCAGCTCTGGAGGTAGCCCACATGGCACGACAGACCTCTCCTGTCTCTCCTGCTGCTCCCCTCAACAATGTACTTTGTTGATCTGCCTGTTCTATTCCCCACTCTGTCTCTGATGAATCCTCTCACCACCCCTTCACCTCTGGCATGTACCCCAGTTCTGTATGCAGAAATAAATAAATCTTTAAAAAAAAAAGAGTGTACAATGTCAGAAAAATTAGTAACAAAATAAGCCATCAGTATAAGGATATCTCAATTGCAAAGAGAATTTGAAAACCATCTCTATGGAAGAAGTGAATTCCAAAACAGTTGTCTTCTGTCATGACCAGGTTTATTTACTGACCCCGAGAGTTCTCTCTACCCTAGATTTTCAAGTATACATGGGAATTAAAAGGCATTAGGTTCAAACACGTTCTTTACTGTTTGAGCATTTCCTTCTCTGTGCATTTTTACAACGTGGAGTTTGAGAGGCCACAAACTAAATTTCAAAAACCATAAAAACTTAAAATGCTATTAACTTCCCATGAACCTACTCTTTCATTTCCTGCCTCCTTCACCTTCATTGGAGTTTCACCTTTCCTCTTTGCATAGTGGGCTCTGTGTGCCTATGTGGGTGAGTGGCAAGCAAGCACCAAGACTACATCAATACTGTTCTTATGTTCCACAGAAGATTAAGTCCTGTCCTTCAACTACAGACTGCAGACTGGCAAAACCAAGAAGCACTCAAAATAGCACACTCTGTTAGGCAGCAATGAGTTTTATGAAGTCTAAATGATCCCTAACGACTTTGGGGGAGAAAATCTAAGCTAACACAATCAGCACTGTGGAACAGAATTCTCTGTAGTGACAGAAATAGTCTGTGCTGCTCAGTAGGTAACCATGAACAATGGTGGTCAAGCATTTGAAATGTGGCTAGTGTGAGAAAGCACTGAATTTTTAATTTCATTTAATTTTATGAATTTATACTTCAAGATAACTAACATACTTAAACAGACTTTTTTCCATGGAGGAGTCACTTTCTAATCCTATTTTAGGACTTCTACTGCTAATGAAAAGCAGCAATAATATAATTTACTGTAAAATTACATCTTCTTTTTGAGTAACAACTACAGATTTTAAAACATAATTCATTGATGCCACAAAGCAATGTTTTAAAATGTTTTTCAGTTGTTTCTATTTGCTAGTGCAAGATATAGACACATGTAGATTTTAGTAGTCAACATGAGACTCCATTTAACAGGCAGAAAAAAAACATTCAGACCACCAAGGAATGAATAAGGAAAATGTAGAAATATTCAAACAGCCAGAATTTATTTGTCCTTAAAAATGAAGGAAACCCTAACAAAAACTACCACATGGATGAATCTTAAAGACATTATGTTAATTAAAATAAGGCTATAGCAAAAGGACAAATTTATTCTAATTAAATAAGGTATCTGGAGTAGTGAAATTCATAGAAAGTAGAATGATTAAGAGAAGTTGAGTTGGCAGTTGAGAAACAAGTTTTGAGAAACCATTACTTAATGGGCGTAGAGTCTCAGTTTGAAAAGGTGAAAAGTTCTGGAGATGGATGGTGGGGATGGACTTAACAATGTGAACGTATTTAGTGCCACAGAAATGGTTAAAATGGTAAATTGTATATTATGTATTCTTTATCACAGTAAAAAATTATGATTCTAGACAAAAAAAAACATTTCAGATGATGAATTCTTATAGAGAAAACCATACATTGCAGTATAGTTAAACCTCAAGGACCTAAGGAAAAAGAACAGTTAAGATTCAGCAAATAGTATACAAATCCAAGATTCCCAATAATTCCAAGTGGGCCAAAAGATTCTGTTCTAACCTAAGGACTTCCAGTGAAAGAATGGGCATTTTTACAATCCACATTGTAACATAATCAACCATGATAAGAAGTAGGGGACTGTCAGCATAACTAGACTGCAGAAGTGAGGGTCATGTCACACTGCACATAGTTGCAACTCTGAGAACAAGAACAGACATTCACTAAATGTATTGATTGAATAAATAAGAAAAACAATGAATCACAGAAATGAATGCATGAATAAATACAATGGATTTCAGTTTGAGTTTAAATTGAATCTTCTTTGGGTTGATAAGGAAAAGTTTAAGGCTATTATAGCTTAATTTACATACAGTCTGGGAACTAATTCTGCAAAGAGAGTATCAAGCATATCAGCTTGATTTAAAAACAATGTGTCAATCACCATAGAATGGTACAATGATTTTGAGTCCATCAAGACTTCTGTTACACAGTTTGTCTTTCAACACAGTGTCTTACTGTAAGTCCCAAGGAGAGGAGAAGTCATGTGTAAAAGCTAGATTTACTAAAATGTCTAACATGTTGGAAGTCCTATCATAACCAAAGACTTAGGGTGGAAAGAATTTATAATGTAACAGGATTTCAATCTGAAATGCCATGTTCTAAAAATAAGAAAGGGGCCCTCCCTGGTGGCACAGCCGGTTAAAGCACAGCACTAAGAAGCTAAAGCCACTTCAGCATGAGTTTTATCCCCGCCCCGGAGATGATCCACATGGCACAGCAGACCTCTCCCCCCGACCCGCCCCTGCCCGCTGCTCCCATCAGCAGTGTACTTCCTCAGCCAGCCTGTTCTGTCCCTACTCTGTCTCGGTGAAGCCTCTTACTGCCCCTGCACTTCTGGCCTGTACCCCAGTTCTGTATGCATAAATAAATAAATCTTTAAAAAATAAAATAAAATAAATAAAAGATTTGGAGTATTAACAACCCATTGTCCAAAGATTGATTTATTTTAAAAAAGAACTGCCAGGAATACTACAATTCAATTGAAGACTTGAGACCATGAAACAGCTGCAAAAGGATAAACCTCACACCTTTCACACAGCAGATACTCTATGGAACTAGCTACTGCTTTGTTCATAAACAATTCCAGTGAAGTTTTCTTACCTGACAGAGCAACTACCTTGAAATTTTTGTTGAACTACACTGACTCATGCCTCAGGCTGTTTGCACACAATGTTCTACTTGTAACATTCTCTCACCTATGTATGCCCTGTTATTACCCATACTTCCCATGAGACCTAAAATATTTCCCATATTTTCCCATGAGAGCTCCTTTAGTTCTCACTCTAGACAATATTTTTGTGAAAAAAACTTCCCTAATTATCATCATGCCACAATTCCATCCCACATTTCCTTTCTTAATTATATTCTTTATCAATTTGGATTTAAATTGTGTATTTATTATATACAAAGAGTATAAGTTCCATGAGGACAAAGATCCTATGTGTTGCATTTAGACATTAAGTACTCAATGAATACTTGTTAAAAGAAGAAAGAGAAGTGTGAATAGTTGAATAGTAGGAGGCATGAATAGGCTGAGGGTTGTCCTTTGTAAATCGGAAAGATGACAGGTCCACTTATAGTTGCAAAGAATTTTTAGTTTTCAAAGTATTTTCACATCTATTGTTTCATATGATATATCTGAGTAAGGGGGGAAATAAGAAAATCTTATTTTTTCCTATTTGAATGATTTATAATTTATTTGTTGATTTATAACTTATATTTTTTATTATTTAAAATGGGTTACAGTAAGTGTGTGAAATAGATTTATCACTCTATCTAATAGTCCCATGTTAAAACAAGTTACATCACAAATTAATTATACCTAAAAGTATAACCAAATGGGAGTCAAGGAAAGAAGCTTACAGAAAAATCAACCAATTTCTATTAGAAGATCTCTCTTTTAAAATATGAGTGTAAAGGTTGTTTAAAAGATAAGAAAGCAAAGAGGATTTAAAATGACTTAGGAAAATATAGCTGGATGAAAATCTGGGTTCCAAACTCTAACCCTTGTGTTTGTTTTGCTAATCCTCACTCTTCTCAAGGCTTTGAAGCTCAGAGCTCTAATACAGAGAAAGACCACGGAGAATCCTCTGCATTATGCTGTGCCATATACAACAAGAAGTTAATCTACTGCCCTCTTAAAATCTCCAATGATTAGCATTATTGAAAATGAAGATATACTCAATGATGTTATCAAGAAAATAAATTAGGTTATTTGAATATGACCAACCTGTGAAAGTATATGATTGCTTGGACTGGAAACAACAGCCATGTGTTTTGCATACTGTTGGGAGGAGATGTGGGTTGCAGTTTGATTAATTGTACTAATTCTAAGTCTTAGAATCAAACTGGAGCTATGTGATTCTCAAGCCTCTTTCATGTCCTTTATAAACCTTCCTTGGAGGTCTTGGAAATGACTTTCAAAAACTGAAATTAGTTTTCTTTTAAATCCCCTAGAGATCAGTGCAGTGAATTTCATCATTCCATGATGATTAAAAATGCTGAAATAAGTCATGATATAATTAGGAATTTCTTTGTCCAAATCAAACCCCATGAACTATACATCTCACACTGATTCAGTTTATGAAATGCAGTCCATTCTTCCTGATACTCAAGATCAATTTTAGCAAGAAAACATAAAAATCTCATAACTTCAGTCATATTTATTAATCAGTCTATCTTTTTGGAGAGAGGGGCAGGGTAAATGGTGGTAAAGTATCCAGGCAAACTGGCAATTTATACAAAGACAAAGTAAGAGCGAACAGGAACTCTGAGAATAGCAGAAAGCCAAAACAGTATAAAATAAAGAGACTCTCTTAGAAGCTGGTAGAATAATTCCTCTAGCAGTGTAATACAGTATTATTAAAGAAATATTTTAATGTGTGAGGTGAGACCTCAAGGGACATATTCAAGTTAAAAATATGGTCACTAAGCAAGAGTGGAATCTACAAATAGTGGGACATTGTGTTTTGTTGAGCCCTTGGAACTGAATACGTACCTTTAAGAACAGATTCTCGGGCAAAGCCAGATTTCTCAGCATAATAAAGAGATGAATGTAAAGAGTTTGAGGGAGTGAGGGATATAGTTCTGGGGAGGCAGAGTACACCTGGCAGGATAAGCAGAGATAAAAAACAAAATCTTATAGCTGGGAAGAACTTTCAGTATAAAATATATCAAATGAAATTGGAGTTGTTATTAGATCACATATGATAGAATATCCCTTTCTCCTTTGTGCCTTTCACATTTCTCACTATGACTTATAGAAAAGAAGATTTGGGAAAGAGAATGTGAAGATATATGTGAGTTCTATGTCTATGTGGGTGTAAAACAAAAACAAAAGCAGCTTTTATAGATGGCACAATTGACATCTGGCCTGCTATGAAGTATAGAGGAAAGCAAGAAGGAACGGTCTGGAAAAATAAGCAGGACAATTTTACAAGAGGTCAAACCATCTTAAAGAGTGTACACCTTGTCTTAGTGCAAATAAGGAACAGTTAAAAAGCTTCATTGAGAAGAATGACATCATCAGGTTTATAGTTTAGAAAGATTACTCTAGCAGCAATTTGGGGAATGGGGTGGAGGAAGCAGTGATAGAGGGAAAAGAAAGTTAAAAGCTTTGAAGCAATCCAGGCAAGAAATGTTAATGACCTGTACTGGTTATAGTAGCAGTGGGAAGGAAGAAAACTGGAAATCTAGACATATTAAAAAGTTGGACTCAATGGGCCTTGATGATAGATTGGATGTGGAGGAAAGGGTGACCAACTTTCCTGGCTTGCCAAGGACTGGAGGGGTTTCCAAGATGTGAGACTTCCAGTTTTAAAACTGAAATAGCTCCTGGCAAACCATTCTAGTTTTCATGGACTGTGAGAGCTTCATGACTTTAAGATTTCCATGCTAAAGTCAAGAAAGTCCTGAGAAAAGGGAAGGGAGGGAAGGAAGAAATGAGTGGGAGCAAAAGAAAGGAAGAAAATGAAAAGGACAGGACTGAGAACAGAACTCTGGAAACATCAATAGTTAGAGGATATAGAAAGGTAACTCAGGAAGGGCAGCTATAAAATAGTAAGGAAAAAACCAAGGGTGCATGTTTATAATAGCAAAGCTATGGAAGAATATAAGTGCTCAACAACAGAGGTATAGAAAAGAAAATATGATATATATACACAATGGAATATTACTCAGCCATAAAAAGTGAAATGTTGTCATTTGTACATCATGGATGGAACTGGAGGGGATTACACTAAGCAAAATAAGTCAAAAGGAGGAAGGAAATTCCTAATGATTTCAATCATATACAAATATAAAAAACAAAGTAAAGAAACAGACAGAAACAAACCAAAACAAAAACCTTTAGAAATTTAACTGCACAACTGAAGCTACTAGATGGTTGAGTAGGGTGTGGGGAGGTGTGAGAAAAGAAAGAAGGTAAGGGAAGTGGTTATATAACAGGATGTTCACCAAGGAATAGGGAGGTTCCAGGTTCCCTGCCCCACCCTAAGGAAGGGTGGAGCTGAGCAGGGAGGGGAAGCTAGAAAAAACTGAATGAAGGACAGAAAAGGATAGAAAAGAGGAAGAAGTGGCTAGAGATGGAGAGAGAAGACCAGAAGAGGCACATGCAGCAGAGACATGTGAAGAAGCCACACCTGCTTCTCAGCCTTGGGCTTGTATCAGGGTCTTGGGGAACATGGAAGGAGACACTTGAAAGAGACAGAAAAGTGGGTGAAACACCCATGAGGAGACTTACAATGGGAGCCTTTATCTTGATTTATCTTTTGATTTTACATTTTTTCCTCCAGACACACCTGGCCCTTTCTGCCCCTTTCTAATGGCTCCCCACCAGAAAATACCTCAGTGGCCCTGCTATGGGCCAACCCTAATTATGTAGGTATTTACCCATGAAGGGATGATGTTTAATTGGAAAGTATTTTACTTTCTCTTCTGCTTATTGCACACTAATTGCGATAAAGTTCCTTTCTACCTAAGGTCTTTCACAATAGTGTCTGTTTTTTTGTTTGTATGTTTGTTTGTTTGTTTAAGATTTATTTATTTATGCTAACAGAACTGAGGTACAGGCCAGAGATGTGGTGGGTGAGAGGATTCACCAGAGACAGAGTGAGGAGCAGAACAGGCAGATGTAATGAAATACACTGCTGAGGGGAGCAGTGGAGAGATCCGGAGAGGTCTGCCATGCCATGTGGGTCATCTCCCTGTCAGGGGATTGAACTCATGCTTCGGAGAGCAGCATAATGTGGTGCTTTAACCTGTTGCGCCACCAGGGAGAGCCCATATCTGTTTTATTTTTATGTGGTAGATGGCAGAACATATTTAGAGCATGCAGGTTTGGGATTTTGGGGTTCCCCTTCTTCTGTAACAGGGCACTCCCCAAGAAAAAAGGGAGTTCCCTACCCCACCACAAGGAAGGGTGGAGCTGAGCAGGGAGGAAAAGAAACAGAAAAGACTGGGGAAGGAGGGAAGATGGAGAATCTGGAGACCTGAAGGAGACATGAAACAGAGAGGCATGTAAAGAAACTACACTTGCTTCATGGCCCTGGACTGGTTGAAACAGATGTGGGTGAGAGATCCCTGGGGAGGTTAACAAGGCAACTTTCATCTTGATTTTGATGTTGCTCATTTCCTCTCAGACTTACCTGGTCCCTTCTGCCCCTTTCTGATGGCTCTCCATCAGAAGGTGCAGATTTGTGGCAGGTTTTGGGGCCTTGCTTTGAGCCAATCCTGTTTGGCTGGACATCTATCCACGATGGATGCTTAATTTCAGGTACTTGATTTGGAGACTGTATTCTTCCCTTTTTCCTTCTTGTACACTAATCATATTAAAGTTCCTTTCCATTAAAGGCCTTCACGTTTTGTCTTGATGCGGCAGACAGCAATTTGGGAGTTGTGGGGTGCCCCTCTCCCTGCCCTGTAACACTTGCTCCTTTGGAGGCCAAAGGACAATGGTGGAAGTGCTTTGATGGTAGGGGTAATGTGATAACATACATTAGTAGAACTGGAACCTATATAACTAAAATTATACAGTGTTGTGAGTCAATATTATTTCAATAAACATAAAATAAAACCAAAAAATAAATAAACAACAAGAATGCATTGGCAGGAATTCAGGGAAAGACAATGTTGGAAAGAGGTAAGGTCAATGTCAAGGGCTGCAGATAGATCAAGTAAGATAAAGTCTGAAAATTATCCTTTGGATTTAACAACTGCAAGGTCATTATTGATCTTGGTGAAAGCAGTTTTAGAGAAATGGTAGAGAGAAACTAGACTGAGGAAAGAATGGCAGATAAGAGAACAGAGATAAAGCACAGAAAAAATCTCTTTCAAAAAAGTTTAAAAGGAAGAAAGATATAAGTGGAATAGATTGAGAGGGATGTAGCATTGAGAAAATTATTTTATAATGAGTATCTTCGCCCAGGTGTTCTAGGAAATAGAGCTTAGTACAGGTATTAGGACAGGTTTCTTTGTGAGTTGCCAGCCAAGGTAAGTAAGATAAGGAAAAGAGCATGGAAAGCAAGGAGAGATGCAGAGAATGTATTAAAGAGATCTGAAGTATAGGTTGTCACTTCAGGATGACCTACAAAGAAACACATTGCTCAGTGGATATGCCTGCAGGTCTTTTGGAGGGGCTATAAGAAGAAACCACACTTCAGTATGTTAGGGGGAAATGATGTCCTGAAGGAACTCTGCAGAGTTCTGTGGATTCCACCCCCTACTCTAGTCATTGGAAACTACAACTCCCAGCAATACCAAGGAGAGTACAGCTAGGACCCAAGCTAGGAGCTAAGCAGGCATTCTGGGACTTTGGGGGATACATAGGGAGCCATTTTAGAAGCACTCTCTCTCTGAACTGCGTGTGTCTCTCTGGACCATGTGGCCTTCTCGACTGCGTGGCTGGTGGCTATCAATGTGTTACTGGAGTTCCAAGTCAACACAGCTGGTAGGATGTTGTAGTTGTATCTCTCTTTCTTTTTCCCTGTGTTGTTCCTTTTTCTTTCCCCTTTGTGAATAAACCCATTATTGACCCTTTTGTGTGTGCCTGCAGTACAATCAAATTTTAAGCTTGCAGGTGAGAACCCACAAGTAGTCTGTGGATAACAAGTAGTCTGTGCGTAGGAAATGTGTTGAGAATGTGTCTTCTCTTTTTTAGCCCTTGAATCTCTCATAGGTCAAGTTTTACCCCAAAGGGAACCTACCCCATGCTTTCAGGCGTTAGCAATCATCAGGAATTCCAATTCTTTGCCTATAGTGTACTTTTTAATTCAATCTGAACAGCATTGAGGGCACTCTGGAATCGAGGACTCAGTTCAGCGAGGACAACCATGTGGGGAACTAGGCTCCAATTCAGACTGGGGCCATAGAGGGCTGTTTAGAGAACTCAGCAAAAATACAGAAATGGCACTAGCAATTTAACAGAGAATGCTTCTTAAAAAGGGGAGTTACTATTAGTAGGGAGTTACTACACTACTAATGAGGAGCTGATGTACACTACTAATGGTGAAGCTATGTATGATGCCAGGCAAGTGGGCTCAGAGGGTCAAGTGTCAAAGAAGGGCCCTTTTGCTTCTCGCTTTGGACTTGTACCAAGGATTTGAGGGACTTGGAGGAGACACACAGAGCAGAGGTATGCAGAGATACTTGGAAAAGACACACAGGTGAGACACAAGCTTGGAGGCTGACAATGGCAGCCATTTTGTTGGTTTATAGCTTGATTTTGTTCATTTAGTCCCAGGTTCTGGGACTGCCTCAGAAGCCTCTTCCCTGTAGTTCCCCATCTGAAGGTGCTTTAGACTTGTTGCAAGCTTTTGGGCTTCAGTAGTCCCATTTGGGGCTGACACTGGTTGGGCATTTACTCCAGAGGGGATTTGTAATTTGGGATATCTTATTTAAAATATCCTTTTGGCTTTCCCTAGTGGTGCAACGGGTTAAAGCACTGCACTATGAAGATGTCAGAAGCCACTGCAGCACAGATTTGATACCCAATCAGGGAGCTGACTCAGATGGCATGGCAGACCTCTCTGACCTGCCTGCTGCTCCCCTCAGCAGTGTACTTCGTCAGTCAGCCTGTTCTGCTCCCCACTCTGTCTCTGGTGAATCCTCTCACCCACCACACCTCTGGGCTACCCCCCAGTTTTGTAAGTATAAATAAACAAATCTTGTAAAAAATATATCCTTTCTTCTTTTCTCTCTATGAATACTAAGTCCATTAAAGTTCTTTCACACTGATAGTATACTTTTTTGTGTGCACACAGATGGTGAGACTCCTCTAGAACATGTGAGTTAGGGGACCCTGGGGTGCCCCTCAGTCTCTGCACTAACAGTAACATCACAATCCAGAGTAAATAAAGAAATAACTGGGAATCTAAGACAGAAACTAAGGCTGTGTCTAATTAGTGGCGGGAAAAAACTGCATATTTAAATGTCATTGGATTGGAATCAACACAGAACAGGTTGAAAGTATAAGAGAAAAGGAATCTCATTGACACAGGCATGGCTACTAAGAAAAAAAGTAAGGGGAGTTCCAAGTTATTTCATAGGAGACGTAATTATAAGTTCCCCACAAAACTCTTAAATTCCCTCATCCTGGAGCACCTGTCATATTCACCTCCCCAAAACTATTAGAATTGGGCATCAAGAGAAAATCAGAGCTGGCTCCCACTAACCTTTATCTAGCCTTCCTCTGTTTTTAGAAATCACATGTAATTTAATACTCTCCCCCTTTCTTTGGGAGCAAAGACATATATAAAGTGGAAAAGGCCAGTAATGAAATATTATCAGAATAGTAACTGTTAAAGGGAAGGATGTCCTAAAGGAAATCTGCAGAGTTTTGTGGACTCCACCCCCTACTCCAGCTTTCTGGACTCTACCCCCTACTCCAGTTATTGGAAACTACAAGTCCCAGCAGCAACAAGGAGAGAACTGCGAGGACCCAAAGGCATTCTGGGACTTTGGGGGATAAATAGGGAGTCATTTTTCCAATGGCTCTATTGCTCGGCAACTGCTCTCAGTACTGTGGGGGCTATTAGTTAGTTTGTTATCAGAGCTCCAAGTCAGCCAATCCGGTAAGATATTCAGTTACTTTGTTTGTCTCTCTCTTTTCCTGGGTTGTTCCTTTTCCTTTCTCCTTTTTTAAATAAAACCCATTATTGACCCTTTTGTTTGTGCCTGCAGTACAACTAAATTTTTAGCACGTGGGTGAGAAACAACAGAGAGGCAGCCCAGTTCACACTGCGGTGCCCTGTAACATAACAACCCAGACAATATAATCAAGGAATAAGGACCAGTGCATGGCAATTTCCTGGAAATGCCCCAGTGAAGAAACTCACAGCAGGCCATAATTACAGGTTTTCAGATTTGGTATAAGACGTGGGCATTAATCATATTTAGTCATCTATTAATAGTATCTGCCAAAATCATTTAAGCTTTTTAAGTCTCATTTCCTCATCTGCAAAATGAAATAATAGTTGTTCCTAATATTCACGGCTTTAATAATATAATTAAATATATATATGATAGGAAAGCATATTGTGGAAACAATGATGAACAAATCACAGATCCCGAAACAGGATACTCTCTCCAAGGTGTTAACAAGATCCACACAAGAGAACAGAATATTGATAGGGGAAGATTCTCCTTTTTTCTGTTCCACATTGGCTAGCCCAGCCCTGGCTTTAAACATAGAAATTCTGAACATATTTCAGAATAAAAGCAAACATAACATGGATAAATTATAAACAAGAAGAAATATTTTCTAGGTGCTAGAAACAAAGACAAAATTCAATTTCAGAGAAATGAGCAGAAACAGAAGTCAAAATTTTACAAGGCAATTAGAAAAGGATAGAGACCTGAAGTTTAGGTCTTTAATATCTACCTGAGAGATAGGCGAGTCCAGGCCTCAGCTTCCTGACCTCAGGGGCATGTACCTGAGCTATATGCCTGACCTCCCAGTCAAGAAGGCTGCCTGCGAGGACATAGGCCTAACGTAAGTTCAACTCTAATAGAGAAGTAGTTGTTAAATCACTGTCTGATTTAACATTTTAGAAAATATTAAACCCACAGTCTGAGACACAGGGCATGTGCTATGACTTCAAACTGCCAATATGGCGAGGCATTTGAAGCTAAAAGTTGACATTAAAAAACAAATCTGGTGGCCCTCCCTGGTGGTGCAGCGGGTTAAAGCACAGCACTGAGAAGCTAAAGCCACTTCCGCATGAGTTCCATTCCGCCTGCCCCGGAGGTGACCACATGGCGTGGCAGACCTCTCCTGACCCGCCCGCTGCTCCCCTCAGCAGTGTACTTTGTTGATCTGCCTGTTCTGCTCCCTACTCTGTCTCTGGTGAACCCTCTCATCCTCTGCATCTCTGGTCTGTACCCCAGTTCTGTATGAATAAATAAAATCTTTAAAAAAAAATCTGATCGAATCCAAGTGAACTCAAAGCTTCAGCAAAAGCAAAATTGAGACTATTCATAGGAATCTTTCCAGGAACCAAAACTCCCCTGAAAAACAAATCACAGGAAAAATTAATCAGCTTTAAAAGAAAGCAAAAGGAGAATTTTTGTCAAAAACTAGAAAAACAAGGCCCTCCCTGGTGGAGCAATGGGTTAAAGTGCAGCACTGCAAGCTAACCGCAGCCCCTTCAGTGCAAATTGGATCCCCAGCCCCAGAGATGATCCACATGGCACAGCAGACCTCTCCTGTCTAGCCTGCTGTTTCCCTGCAGTGTACTTCATCGATGTGCCTATTCTGTTCCCTACTCTGTCTCTGATGAATCCTCTCACTGCCCCTGCACCTCTGCCTGTAGCCCAGTTCTGTATGCATAAATAAATAAATCTTCAAAAATAATACTTTTAAAATAAACATATTTACAGTGTTCAGAAGGATAAATCGGGATGGTGGCACTGGAAATGTGGGTGAAGGGAAGCCTGGGCTGGAAGCTGGCCTGGAGGTGAGTCTCCCCAGGAGTGCCAGCCAGTGTGTCCCTCAGCGCCTGGATACTGGTGTGCAGGCTCTGCTTTTAGGGTCAGGATGTGCAAGAGAGCTTAGCAACCAGTCTCTGGTCCTTCAAAGTGCCCATCTTTGACACTTATTTGCACAGCCCTGAAGAGATCAAGATGACCTGTCACCCCACAGCCATTTTAAATGTCTTTTGTGACAATCTCCTCTGATCTTTCCAAACACAATAGGTTCTTCCAGCTTTCGAGTTCTGTGTGCATTTGCTTGCTACAGTGTGCAGGACAGTTGTGTGGCTTAAGCCTGGCCTGGCACTGCCCTCAGCTCTTTATATGGTGGTCTGATTCTCCTAGTGCCCCACGGAGAATGGACACCCATGGCTCAAACAAGGAAATGGGAGCTCTCCTGTCAAATGATTCCCCATTATAGGAAGTTGGCAAGTTTATGTTGTACTCACCAGAGCATTCTTTGACTTAAGGACGAAAGCATTCTTGAAGGTCATGGAATGCATTTGAACTCAAACAGGCAAGAAGACTTACCCTGTCCTTTTCTCTAGGCGCCTCTTCTTCAGAACAGCTGTCGCTATTTAGCAATGGTTAATCTGACTGTGACTGTATTTACTGGTCCTTTTGCTAACATTTATTTTGCTTTAGTTCATAGTTCTTGGAGAGAGATGAGCTGGGCGTGAATCCACCACTTAATTGTTTTAGGGAAAGTTATTTACCAGTTCTAAGTTTCAGTGCTCTTATATGGCATGAGAGTAATATTAGTACCAATCTCATAGATTTTTTTGTCATTAAATTAGATAATGTCTATGAAATAAAGCCCATGGCATATAATAATCCACCTAAATCCTAACTGTTTTATCATAATATATTACTACTGAGTTCCTGTTATCTTTAGCCCTATCCTAGGTTCTAGGGTCAGGTTGATAAAGAAATAGACTTAAAAAGAAAAGAGTATCTGTCTACACTTTGCTTTCTTAAATTATCTTTGTCATTCTACCCCAGTCACGTTGATTTACTTGCTTTTTCTGAAATGCTGCTTACTTAACTTCCTTCTTGACTTTTTCATGGTATGTTCTTACTATCTGCCTAAAACAGCAGCTTGCTCATTATTCAAACCCCTGATCAAATATTTCCCCTTCAGGTTTTCTCAAATAAGGGACTAAAAATGGAGAATTCACTCTTTCCTCCTTCTAGCATGTCTGCCTTGGAAAAGTGGCTTCGTATGCTCTTTGCTTTGTGTTCCCTGGGCAGATGAAGACAGTTCTTGTTTCTCTTTGTAGCTCTAGTATAGGGACATGCTCAAAGTAAGTGCATTGTTAATGTTTGGTCAGTTACATGGTCCTGCACTACTGTGGGGGACTGTGGGTGCTCTGGTGGTGGCTATCATGGTGGCCATGATATGGTAACAACTCCTGGGGTAGGTTGGGGGCAGTGGTAGAGGAGATCTTATACCTCTAAAGTACAAAAAGCAATGTAAACCAATATTAAGTCAATTTTTGAAAAATCAAAATGATAACTGAAGAATATAAGTATTATGCCTCTATTTAAAAAAAACAGATTTTTTTAAATAAGGAAAAATACTGGAAATGGAAAATGCATTAAAATTAAATATATAAAGGATGTGTTGAATTTTATGGCAGACACATCAAAAAACAAAGAGCTGATGAATTAAAAGCTAGAACCTAGAAAATTATGCAGATGAGAGAAAAGAAGAGCTGGATTACAGGAAAGCAAAATTAAGAAGTTATAAATAGAATGAGAAATTCAAATAGTTAATAGGAATTTCTGAATGAGAATTGGAAAGTTACTATTTGAAGACATGGCAGGAAATGTTCTAGAACTGAAAACAGATTCACATTTCAAATATACCTCCTATATTATTATATACAATCTTACATATTACCTTTATATTAAGAGTGTGTACCGCAGCCTTACCTGACTTGTTGGGCAACTGCTGCAGTGATTCTCTTGATGCAGATACAACCTTATTATGTGACATCTCACACCTATGCTGCACACTTCTCACTTGTTACCCTGGGGCCTCCATACTGATAGCAAGCATGATGCTGCAGGCCCCTCTATGCAGACTCCTCATAAGAAAAGAAGTAAACACTGCAGGGAGGAAATCTTTGACATCGGTTTTCCTCTTCCGTCCACATACTTTTAGTTCCAGTTGCCAAAGAATATTTTCGCAGTGGTACAGCACTAGTCCTGTATCTTCTGTCAATTGCCAGGTGAGCTGATACAGTAGCAGGGGAATAATGCTAGAAACCCTTCCCACATTGGGATAACTATACTCAGAAGTGACTACAAACTACATATATTCAACTAAAGGATTCTTCCATTCCAGTTCCTTTCAACCAGATCCCCAAAACATTTCAAATATCACCCAACTTGAGGGTGAATATGAAAGAAGGATATTAGTCAGAGTTCTCCAAAGTAATACTACCAACAGGATGTATACTTATATTTTAAAAAAATTATTTTAAGGAATTGGTTCATGTGATTATGGAGATGATCTCAAGGTCTAGTCTGCAAGGTGGGTCCAACTGACCTGACAGTACAGTTCAATCTTGACGTCAACAGGCTCGAGACTCAAAATGTGCTGATAATTTCAGTTCAAAACCAAAGGCAGAAAAAGACGGATGCCCCAGTGTACGCAGACAAGTTCCCTCTTAGTCATGGGAGAGTGAGTCTTCAGTTCGCTTCAAGCCTACAAATGATGGGCTAAGGTGAGCATTATCCCAGCAATAGACGCAGAATGGAGTAGGACAAGTGTTTCACATAACATGGAAGCCAGTTGTAGAAAGGAGCCTCTCTAGTGAAAGCTCCAGAGGGGACACAGGTGGGCCTGTTTAGCTCCCAACAAGGAGGATCTTCCCCAAAGGCTTGAATTCCAGTGCCTACACCTGGATAAGTTTTAGGAGAGCACTAACCTGGCTGTTATCAAGACTGATAGACTCAGAGGCCACCAAGTAGCAGAGGGGCAGGGTGTTTTGAGTACCAACCTGTATTCCCAGATGATCTCTAGTAGTAAGGACTTTGCCCTCGCCGGGCACCTGTCTGCTCCCCCAGGATTTAGTGGTGAGTCTTCCCTCCCCAAAGCCTTATTGTTCTCCAGAAAAAGTCGCCTCCTTTTCCCACTCTTCATTTTGGGCACTCTCCTCTCCAGCGTAATTCCCAGGTGTGAGGTCTCCGATATAGGTGAGATCTTACATCACCAAAAACGGGCTCCACCTTGCTGCTGCCCCTCCCCCTCTTGGGTCACGGTGCCCTTGTTGCATTACAGGTGGAATCATGTTACAACTTTTTCCTATCCTCGCCAACATTTTCTGTAGGTAGGCAGAAATATAATACTAGTAATAATAATAACTTCAGACAGCAGTGATTAGAGTCACAGTTCTAAAACTAAGGCCTAGGACCAATATTCAAATAGTGTGTATGTATTTTGTAGAGTAAATGACGTTATTAGACTTTTTTATATCCTCTCACCATTAGCATCTATGACCAGCCCCCGCAGTCTTGCATGTGCACCTGTAATTATGGACATCTAGACCCAGAGACATGGGGCATGTGTATATGTAAATAGGGACAGCTGTGCCGAAGACAAGGGGACATAAGGTCAGTATCACTCTGAGATGGGACTACAGACAGGAGGAGACAGCTGGAGAAATGCTGAGAGAGAATGCTGGTCTGTTTCCTGATTGAGCAATCAAGGCCTGTAAGACTCTGTCGAAGGCTCACAAGAACTGACAATGAAACCACCTGGCTTGGGATGGTGGGAAACAAAACATGTTTAGATTTTTACATAAAATATTAATGTGTTTCATATTTAATTCCATTCCTTAACTCTGTCTAAGCCAAATTAGTATCATTCTCAAAATAATTTTGCTATAGACCAGTTCTACGCTTACCTTCCACATGCTAGTATTATTTGTTTCCTATTCAATTAAAACAGTTCTTACCCAATTAACAAAACTCTGTGGTCCAGCAAATTTTACCTTCCTTTTCTAGTTTCATGTTCCAAACACACAATTCTCTGAACACATGCTCTAATTTTAAACTCATGCTGTTCTGTTTGGAAGAAAGAGCTGGTGGAAGAGAGAGAAGGAGGGAAGAAAAAGGGAGAAAGGGAGCAGTGAAGGAAAAAAGGAAGGATGGCTAAATGAACTAGATAGGAGGCTACAGTGACAGAGCTGAGCTGGGGATGATTTCATCCCATCATACATGCTTCCATACCACCTGTCCTCCCCTCAGCTTTACCCACCCCACTTATTACATATATCAAAATCTGTGAATTCACAGTGATGTGCTAAGGTGCTAATAAATGTGGCAAGAATTGGGAAGACATCAACACTTGAGAGAGTATAAATGAAATCTATCACATGGAAGGAAGTAAAATTCAGAAATACTATAAGTGAAATGCAGGCAGCTAACCTTAAAAAGGACAGACATAAATTTTGAATGATGCAGGGTTTCTTTGACAATTTTGTCTAAATTTGTGTCAGTTCACAATAAAAAAAATGACATGATAAACACACAAAATATTCTATAACATAAGGTTAGTTGTTAAGTTAAATTAGAGAAAACTAAGCAGACTCTGGGTTGGTTAAAAAAAAAAAAAAGACTGGATCCTCTATTAGTTAGCAATCCATTGAGCTCCAACCTCAGCATTTTAAAACCAATAAACTATGTGATTTCAAAGTAATTTCTAAAATAACAAATATGG
Source organism: Condylura cristata (assembly GCF_000260355.1). Lineage (NCBI taxonomy): Eukaryota > Metazoa > Chordata > Mammalia > Eulipotyphla > Talpidae > Condylura > Condylura cristata. Next base: position 54,936,970 of record NW_004567109.1, read on the forward strand.
AAGATTTTTGTCACCACTTCTTTCTCACTTCTGACTCAAGAAAGACTTAATAATTTGATTATTTTTCTGCATTACTTTTAAGCTTGTAATTTTGTCTTTTATCAATATGATGCTTTTCTAAAACATGACAGAATTGTTTAAAAAAAAAAACCTCTAAGTTAGAAAAGGCCTTGAGTAATTATCTTTCATTTCCCTACTTTTTAGACAGCACAGAAATAATGTTATCCTAGGCAGATGAAGAGCTACATTATTTTTTAAACCTCCTGAGGAGAAGCTTCTACAATCTCCCAACTTTAACAACTTTCACTGTCAGGAAATTCTTCCACATATAATCTAAGTCTCTCATGCTGCTGTTCAAATCAGTTTCCACTTGGCAAAGCTGAGTCAATACTGAGAACAGCTGGTCTTCAATATCTATATGGAAATTCTTCATTTGCTGCCACTGGATGTAATGAAGATTGAATTTTCTGTACAACTTTGATTTAGTCCTTAGCATATATCTTTCTTCAAGCTGATTAACCCCAGATCCCCAACTTATCTAAAGAGTTCACTCATGCCCTTACCTGTACTTCCACGTCACTTGTTAGGTATCTCTACTGGAACATTAGCAAAAGTAGTGAAATTAAGTTTGCATGACCATCTCCCTACACCTCCTCCTAGCTTATTTGTGTGCCTGTCTGTATGAGTGACAAGCAATAAGTCCTCAATAAATGACTCATGAATGAATCAATGAAATGGCATCCTGATAAACCATTTCCCTCAAGCCATTCAGCCATGTTTGTGTTTTCTGATCAAGTTTCTTTGGATTGCAAGGAACAGAAACCAGCTCTAGAAGTTTGAGCAAAAACAGGGAATTTATTAGAAGAATACTATCTTTCCAAATCCAATAAAAAACTAAACCTCAATCAGAAAGGGAAGGAATTAGGGCATTTTGGTATGTTTTCTTCTGCAGGAAGTTATGGGCCTATTTCCAGAGCATGGCAATGTGTCTCCTACACCAACAACTTTCAGCAACATGGTGGCTCTTCTAGCAAATTTTCCAGCTCATGAGAAATAAACTAATTGGTTCACCTTAGGTCAGATGAAGGTTTTTGAACATTGAAATGACAGTTAGGGCAGGGGTTGAGGAAAGGATGTATCTGTGCAAGTTGGCTATCCCTCAGAGAAGGGGGTCCCTGCAGGACCCCCACAAGAGGTACTCGCTATAAATAGTTGCTTATTCTCAGGTCTCTACCACTGTTAGGTCCTTATGAGGATATCACAGAGCTCAATAAAAAAGAGTATTTGGGCCCTCCCTGGTGGCGAAGCGGTTTAAAGCACTGCACTATGAAGCTAAAGCCACTTCCACATGAGTTCGATTCCCGCCTGCCCCGGAGGAGACCACAATGGCTAGGCAGACCTCTCCTGACCCACCCGCTGCTCCCCTCAGCAGTGTATTTCGTCAATCTGCCTGTTCTGTTCCCCACTCTGTCTCTGGTGAAGCCTCTCACCGCCCCTGAGCCTCTGGCCTGTACCCCAGTTCTGTATATACAAATAAATAAATCTTTAAAAAAAAAAAAAGAAGAGTATTTAACCTTACTTATTTTTTTGCTTGACAATATTTTTCTGTAGACCTCTGATACCAACATTTAAGGAGATAAAAACCTGCCTTATTGAGTTGAAATGTAAATATCCTTGGACCTATAAATTAGTGCTAGAGATAATGACAAAATTATCACAAGATTTACAGCACACAGAACTTTTTCTCTTTCTGAAATTCAGTGTAATTTCTATGTCATTGAATTCATAGCAGATTCATACATAAGACACTGAAGTTCAAGAAGTAAATAGGGGCCTTCCTGGTAGCACAAGAGGATAAAGTGCAGCAGTATAAAGCTACTGTGAGCCACTGCAGCATGAGTTCAATTCCCCAGTCAGGGAGGTGACCCACATGGTGCAGCAGACCTCACTTATCCACCAACTGCTCCCCTCAGCAATGTGATTCAGTAGATCTGCCTATTTCTGGCAAATCCTCTCACCTCCCACCCCCAAACCTCTGTCTGTACCCCAGTTCTTATATGCATGAATAAATAAATCTTGAAATAAAAAAGTAAGCAGTAAAGAGCTAGTAGCCAGGTCCCAAACACAGTTCCAATTCGGCAGCATCCTGTCTTAAAATTTCTCCTGTGGATACCTGCCGAAAAGACCCTGTAAAAGGAGGGAAGGAACAATGGCTTAGACCGATAATAATTGTAATACTTTGCAATAATTCAACAGTTTTCAAGTTAAGTCAAATTCTTACATCTCACTTATTTCATTTTGTAATAGTGTTAAATACCTATTTTAAATTAAAAAACTGCCACAAATTTTCTCCTAACTTCTTCATTGCAGAGGAGAAATTACTTTTGCCATCACGTGAATAGGACAAGCTTTAAGACTTTGACTGAAGGAGGAGAAAATGACATTGTAGGAACTGCAAGTCTTGGTCTCTGAAGACCTCGTGATTTTAACATATAAAAAGACAAGAATCTTGTGGGGGGGAGACAAAAAGACAACCCACTGAATGGGGGAAAAGTTCTTATCAGATAATGGGCTAATATCCCAGATTCACAAAGAACTCGTACAACTTAAACAATGTAACAGTAGCCACTAAAGAAAACATTAAACTAAAAAAATTAAAATAAAAATCTCATGTGATACAGCAATACCACTTCTAGATATTTATTCAACAAGATTATGAAAACAGAAATTCAAAAAGATATGCACCCTTATTTAAGCAGTCTTATTCACAACAGCTAAGACTTTGGAAATGGTCTAAATGCACAGGAACAGATACTGGATAATGAAGTTGTGGTATAAATACTCAATAGCATACTATTCAACTGGTATACAAGATAAAGCAATTATGCTAAGTGAAATAAATTAGAAAGTAAATTACAATGACCAGATGATTTTTCTCATATGTTGAATACAAAAAGCCAAAGCAAACAAATAAATCATAACAAAGTTAGCTCTTAGATGCTGAAAAGTTAGCTCTTAGTTGCCAGGGCCTCCCTTGTGGCGCAGAGGTTAAAATCTCAGCCCTATCAAACTATCATCAGCCACTGAGGCCTGAGTTTGACCCCCCGACCAGGGAGGTGATCCACATGTGCAGCAGACCTCTCCTATCTGGCCTGCTGCTCCCCTCAGCAGTGTATTTCAGCCAATCTGCCTGTTCTGCTTCCCACTCTGTCTCTTGTGAATTCCTCTGACCTCTGTTCTAAACCCCAGTTCTTGTATGCATAAATAAATAAAAATAAATCTAACAAAATACATGGTTATCAGCAGAGGGTGGGAAGGAAGGGTAGAGGAGTTCAATATGACCATGAGATCATGAATGGCACTAGAACTTTGGTGGTGAATGAGGGGAGGCTTATACACACGTGTGAAGTAGTGTATGATGCCACACAACCAAAATATATATATATGTTTTGCAAACTAATGGTAAACCAGTAATGTTTTAATGAAAAAGAAAACATTGAGCCAACATTTTTCTGTGCGGGCTGCATAGAAATAGATAACCTATATACTATCAAAATGCACAGATTACAGACTCTTACAAGAGGATTAAATTCAAACATCATTTACTTGAAATAATATTAAAAAATACTTGCATTTTGGGTCTTCCTTGTAGCCTAGGGGTTAAGTCTCTGTTATCACTACTACTGCCTGAGTTGGCCAGGAAGTTAACCCATATATGACAGAGTAGACCTCTCCTGTCTTGCCCGCTGTTCCCCCCAGCAGTGTAGTCCATAGATCCACCTATTCTGTTCCCCACTCTATCTCCACTGAGTCTTCTCACCCACCTTCCACCTCTGGCCTATAACCCAGTTCTAAGCAAAAATAAATTAATTTTAAAAAAAAGAGTACTTGCATTTTATTTGGTGTGGCACAAATATACATATATATATCTGTAATGTCAAGCCCATCTAATTTATAAGTAAGTTAAACTTGACTTCCTAACATTTTAGGATTATATTCATACTTAGAATTTGGTTAATTTGGTTCTTCTGGTTATTTAAGACATTTAGGCAGTGTATAAAATCTTCAGAATGTAAGACCATTTTCAAAATTCTTGCCACTCTTTTTGCACCATTTACTGAGTGAATTAAACTTATGTTTTATATGTTTCCAGTTCTATTCTCCTGAGTGAGTTATCTGAAAGTTAACTGGGTAGTTGAAATCTATGAACCATCTCCCTGGATGTGGAGATTTGGCTTTGTTCCACTTCATCTTCCCTGACTTCCTGATTTGGAGATCTGTCAGAAGCTCCTGCTGTGAGATCTTCTTTATTCTGTTTTTCTTTTATCTTTACCCAGAGACTTTCAAGAATTCTTCTTTGTTCCTCGCATTTCCATAGTTACTTTGGTATTTGAATATTTTTCTATGCCTCCTCCTGGTAGAGAGAGAAGTTTATGGATGCTTAGTTTGAATATAGAATGAGAGATGGGATACTTAATAATTAGCACAGAAGCCCACACAGAAATTCCCCCAGCTGGCCACATCATATACCCTTCTGTACTCATTATTTTTACTACATTTTTTATAATATTCTGCTTTTCAAAGACTCAATGAGTCAAGTTTCTTGCCTAAAAAAAAAAATGATATTCATTTTGTATGGCTCCACCTTTTATGCATTTTAAATCTAATGCCTTTATTGTCCTTATAGTTCACTTTTTTCCCATGATGATTACTTGGTTTTCTCTACCTCATTTATTCTACTCCCCTTTGTCTAAGCTTCACCTCTCTTACCTCAGGGAAAAGATAGTAATCATCATGATAAACAGGAGGCAAAAACTAAACTCTGTGGAACAAGAGTTAGAACATATTATTTTTAAAAGATTTCTTTGACTCCTGTTATTTCTCCAGATACTGGCATAGCGTATAACTAACTAGGTACCTCTAATCACATCCACCACTTGCCATTCCAAAAGATACAACGCTTTTCTGGACTTACGAGTGGTTGGGTGGGAGGGTACTCCTTGAGAAGACTGGGGACTACTCACTAAAAATATCAAAGCAGTTCTTGTCCTTTAAGCCTGCTTGTGTCTTTACAAGGGTCTCACTTTCATTTTTTCTTTTTTTTCAATAAACTTGCCGTGTGCTGATTAAAAAAAATCAAAATAACTTCCCCTAAATCTTGATATACAGAATTTATAATTAGGGTGGAGAGGGGAGAAGAAGAGACAAGTACTGACCCCATAGGTCAAAATCATCTTGGTAACACAGTTTAGATCTGCAGGTCTCCATTTTCAACATGTTTTACATAATGATCTCATATGTGAAGTAAGTAATGAGTGAATGAACATAAAACACTTTAATTTTAATACACTCTATCAAAGTGAGGAAAAAAATTACTTTCTTTTTAGATCTAAAGAAATGAGGGTCTTGAAGAAATGGAGAGCTTTACCTAACTAATTTGATAGGCTTGGTCTCCTAATCACTATGAAATTTTGCTTCCTATGAGTCTCCCCTGTGAAAGACAAAGAGAAATATCTAGTTTGAAAGAGTTGACAAGTCAGTTCTAAAAAATGCCATATACATAAAATAACATTCTGTTGTTGTTGTTATCACCTAGTATGCCTACCTTGAGTCAAGAATTATTTTACATGCAGTGATTCATTAATCCTTGCTGTACTCTTGTCAAATAGGCATCATTTTTAAATTCATTGTACATTAGAAAAAATTAAGAAAGAGACACAGAAAAGTTTAGAAACTTCTCTAGGTCACCGGGGCAGGGAATAGAAACAACAGGCTTTGAAGTCTCTGAATCATTACATTGGACCACTATGCCTTACTTGTCTTTCCACAAAACGGTATTAGGGAATGCATTCCATAACCATGATATGGTGTGTGTGACAGAATGTCAGGTAAATTCATGGTGATGGGGGGGAATAGGCAAGCAGCTGTCTAACCAAAAATTTAGTATAAAATAGAAGTGTGGCTACAAGGTATTCAACTAGAAGAAGCTTGAAAATGCAATAGGTGTGAAGGAAAAAGAAAGCTTTGATTGGCATTTTTAGCAATAGCCAGTGGAGCAGTTCCAACTAAAGCCAAGGATTTGGGTAAGACATAATGGAAATTAAGACTGCAGTGTTGGATGTAAATAAATGATGGCAAGTCTACAAAAAATTAAGTTTGGACTCAGTAATAAGCAATGGCAAACCATGATGTCTTTTTAAAAAAGACGTGAAAATATATTTTCTTATGATAAACAGATTAGAAAAACAAAAGACACAAGACCTGGAAGTTAAGGAACACTTGTCATAGTTCTGGGTGCAGGTGGTAGCTAGATTTGAAGTAGAATAAGATGGAGAAGGAAGAAAAGAGCAGAGAGGTGTTAGCCATCATGACTCACCAAGGGTTCATGTGTTCAGGTGGCTTGACAGATTGGGGATAATAGGATTTCCAACAAGTCTTGAAGATTCCAAGCCTATAGGAATGTGAAAAATAATGATGCCATTCTTAAGGGAAAAAAGGGTGTTCAGAAGGGAGTAGATTGGAGCCACATTAGGTTTAGATATACTAATTTAGGGTGACAGGATAACATCTATGTGAAGCACGCAGGAGTCAAATCAACCATTCTTTATTGAACTCCTGCCTTGTAAAGTCATACCTGGCACGTTACTGTTAATACAGAGGCATCGCCATAAAAAAGGGAGGTTTCATGTTCCCTGCCCCACCTAATGAGGGTGGATATGAGTAATCAGGTGAAGATATTAAATGCTTGGAGGACACACAAATGAAAGTAGGGAGGAGCAGAAGGTCTCATTTTCTTCTCAGTATTGGGCTTGTACCAAGGACTTGGGGAACATGGAAGAAACTTATGAAGACATGCAGAGATACCTGGAAGAGATACATGGGTAAGAGACACACAGAGAAGCCAACAATGGCAGCCTTTATCTTGATTTATATTTTAACTTTTCTTCTTTCCTTCCATGCTTGCCTGGCCCCTTCTGCACCTTTTTTCTATGGTTCCCTACCAGAAGTTGCTGTGAACTTCTGGCAATATTTTGGGCTCCTGGGGTTCCATGTGGGGAGTAAGTTTTCCTTAATGCTTTAAATGATTCACTCATGAAGGGAGGAGTGAGTTTCAATGTTTCAATGGGATGCTATATCCTTTACCTTCTTCTTTTTCTATGCACAATCATTCTATCAAAGATCTTTCACATTAAGAGTATGCATTGTCTTTATATGGTGGATGGCAGAATCCCTTTAGAGCATGCACATTGGGGGGTTACAAGGTACCCCTCAGTCTGCCCACTAGCATTGCTGAAACAGTCATGGAGCTTGGATCTGATCTGGACAGTCAGAGTATCAGACATATTTGTAGAAGCATCAGGGACCAAGATGAAGATTTGGAAACCAATCAGTGTAAATGGTTGACTTAATCCTTTTGACTACAAACAGGCTGAGTAACAGTATAATCTGAAAAGGGGAAGTTCCATGTTCCCTGTTCCACCTAAAGAAGGGTGGAGCTGAGCAATGAAGTGTATCTAAATAGGGTTTGGAAAAAAGGAGTTAGAGAAAAGACTTGGAGGAGACACTTGGAGCAATGAGACAAGTGAAGAAGCTGTATTTCCTTCTTGACTTTGGATTTGCACTAAAAACCAGTATTCAAACACTGGAAAGAGACAGAATAGTAGGTAAGAGATCCAAAGGGTGGCTGACAATGCAGTATTTATCTTCACTTGTCTTTGATTTTGCTCCTTTCCTTCCAGACTTGCCTGGCCCACTCAGTCCCTTTTCTGTGTTTCACCACCAGATATTGCCTTAAACTTGTGGCAAGCTTTTGGGCCTCAGTGGCCCTGCTTTGGGTCAACCCTCTTTAACTATGTATTTATCTACCAAGGGATGGGTAAATTTGGGTATTTTATTAGAAACAATTATCCTTTTTTCTCTCAATTGCACACTATTCTATTAAAGTTTTTAATAACTATATAGTGTTTTATATTGTTGCAGTGGATGGCAGAACCTAATTAGAGTGTACAAAGTTTGGGGGTCCTAATATACCCTCAGTCTGCCTGCTAACAGATTCTGGTTCTCTATTTCCCTCTTTCAGTGGGTCTTTTTTCCTTAATGCTCTAAATGATTCACTTATTTCTACTTATTCTACCCTATCAAATGAATTAGTATGAAAGGCTGTTTTTCCTCAGAGAATTAAAATTTAAAATGCTTATCCAGGAACCTCAAAGAGACAGATTTATTTGGAATTGTTGGACTTGGGGCAGAGAAACCAGGGCGGGGGCTATTTTTAGTATATTAGGTCATACGTTGCCAGTTCATGCCAGGGGGCTAGATGTGGTCTGTAGGCCTATTTTGTTTGGCCTACTCAGTCTTCTTTTTAAACTTTAGCTCTTAAAAAAATAAAACCCACCAATGAACACTTACTAATTGATTAATGAATGAACAAGTAGCCAGCAAAAAAGTGCTAAACGTTTCACACAAAATGGAGGGGGTATATAGGCAGAAAGAGGGTGGAACACCGTTACTAACAAAAGAAAAGACTATTTTAGTCAAAGACATCTTCCCTGAGGAAATGCAAGGGATTCTTATTGTGGATCTTTTCTCTCCAGTGCTGTTCAGAAAACTTCAGATTGGCTTAAAATTATGTATTTGAGGCCCTCCCTAGTGGCGCAGCAGGTTAAAGCACAGCACTTCAGCATGAGTTTGATCCCCAACTTTGGGGTGACCCACATGGCAGGGCAGACCTCTCATGACCAGCCCGCTGCTCCCCTCAGCAGTGTACTTGTCAGTAGGTCTAGGTCTGTTTTGCCCCCCGTCCTGCCCCTGGTGAATCCTCTCACCGCCCCTGCACCTCTGGCCTGTACCCCACTTCTGTATGCATAAATAAATAAATCTTTAAAAAATAAAAAAGATTATGCATTTGGGAGAGGTTGAAGCTATTAGAATAGGGATAGTTACACACACACACAAACATACCAACTACATTTTCATCTATTTTTTTCTATTCCTAACAGACCAATACTTAAAACTCAGGTTGTACATAAAACTCAAGGTTTCCAGGTGTTGGTGAAAAATGAGAACATCTGTTGATACTGTCAGTATTGTTAGCTTTTCTAACAATACTAGGCTTAAGTAATGGATTTAAGTCAGTTCTGGAATCCTCTGACACAGCCCACACCCATACAATAAATACTGTTCTCTTTATGGCCTGCTAGTGTGTAGATTTGCAAACTCTCAAGTATGTAGTTCTCTAGGGAAGCTCAGCAATGCACTTGCCTATAGTGGCCTGCCCTAAACCAACACACCAGAAGTCACACTTGTAGGAGCTGTCCAATCACCAATTAGGGTGTCTCTCAGAGTAAAGGAAACTTGGCCCTTAGTAGTCACACCTGGATCAAGTTATTTCTGTTTTCTGAAAATCAGCTTCCTAACTTGTGAAATGGAAATAATAGGACTTATAGTCCCTCCCTAACTACTGTAAGACCTTGCTACATAGAGCCCCTAGTATTGAGCCTTGGGGTTAGGCAGAATAAGCTCACCCTGGACTCTTAAACCTGTATGCTTTAAATGGATTCTGCCATTTGCCACATAAAAACATACTCTAGTGTGCACGACTTCCAACAGAAAAGAACTGCAATACAATTACAGTACAGCAATTAGGATGTAATAAAAAGAAGAGAAAGAATATAGTTAAAATAGTTTCCAAATGAAAAACCCAAAGTTTCCCATCCCCTCATGAGTAAATGCCCAGAAAACAGGATTGGCCCAAAGCAGGCTCACTGAGGCCCAAGGGCCTGCCACAAATCTAAGGCACCTCCTGTGGGGACCCACAGGAAAGAGGCAGAAGGGGCCAGGAAGGCAAGACAAAGGCTACCATTGTCATCCTCCAGATGGGTCTCTCATTCACTTTTTTCTCTTTCAAGTGTCTCCTTCCATGCCCTGCAAGTCCTTGGTACAAGCTCAAAGCTGAAAAGCAGGTGTGGTTCTTCACATGTCTCTCTGCTCTATGTACCTCCTCCAAATCTCCTTTTTTCCCCTCCTTTTTCCCTGTCCTTTCCAGCTTCTCTAGGTCACTCAGCTCCACCCTTCCTTGGGTGGGGCAGGGAACCTGGAACTTCCCCTTTCTATGGATATAACACTGATACTTAATAAGCAATTAATAGCTCCTAGGTAAATGAAAATAATTATAATTACGGTTATTATCTGAGGCAATCACAAGCTTCAGGTGAAATGCGAACTGGCTTTTCTGTGTATTTTATTCATGCATGTTTATTGATACCTCCTTTGGATCTAGTTCTGTGCAAAGTATCAGAAACAAATAAAGAATAAACATCTTCATGCCCCGGAGGGACCCCCTGGTAAAAAGTAAAAGGGTTAAAAGAAAATGCATTTAAAAGGACAAAAGAGTTTCTTAATGCCATCCAAGAAGAAAAATTGGAAATAAACTGGGAAGGGGGAAGAAAATTCAAGGCCATGGTCAAAACAGTATATGGGGAAATGTAAAAATAGGTGAAACTGAAAGAATGCATCTGTTTCTTGGATTATGTTGAATTTGGAATTTCTAGATAAATGCATTCCATGTTTCACAAAATGATGCGTATCTGCAAATAACAACTTAAACAACTAATCTTATGTTTCACTCACTACATACCAGGCAGTACTTTAATTGCTTTGTACATATTAATTTTATTTGGAGAACTATATTTTTTCAGGTAGGTTCTGTTATTTTCCTTTTACAAATGAATAAAGAAGAACCCAAGATTGTCAGTCATTTGTCCAAGGGTATTCTAGTATGGAATGGTGAAGGAAGATTTAAAATGAGGTACTATTGCTGCATAGACCACATTCTTAAGGAAATTTGTAATTAGATTCTGGAAGAAGGGAGGTATTTCATGGAAGCCACTTATCTAGGTGCTAAGGAAAATATAATCTCACATGGTTAACCCAGTACATTATTTACTGTAGTGGATATACAAGCAGCCTCGTGGAAACTGGTCATCCATTCGTTCTGATCAAACTTTGTTGTCAGAAAAGCCTAAATCTGTGCCCTCCTGGTGGTGCAATGGGTTAAAGTGAAGCACTATGAAGCTGTGGCAGCTACTGCAGCACAAGTTAGATCACCGGCTACATGATGTGGCAGACCTCTCCTCACCCCCTAGCTGCTCCCCTCAGTGTGTTTTAGTACATCTGCCTGTTCTACTCTCCACTCTTTGTCTCTGGTGAATCCTCTCACCCCCACACCTCTGTCCTGTTCCCAAGTTCTGCATAAATAAATGAATCTTTAAAAAAAAAAAGAAAGAAAGAAAGAAAGAAAAGAAAAGCCTAAATCCTAACCGTAGTTTGGGATTTCTGAGAAGGCATCTAAAAGACTTCAGGCATAGTCAGGAGTAAGCACATCATCTTTTTTGCTGTTGAGTCTCAAAATTCTGGGAGTGAAAGCTGAATTAAAAGGTGAATGAGGGCCCTCCCTGGTGGCGCAGCGGGTTAAAGCACAGCACTGAGAATCTGAAGCCACTTCCGCATGAGTTCGATTCCCGCCTGCCGCCTGCCCCGGAGGAGACCACATGGCGAGCCAGACCTCTCCTGACCCGCCCGCTGCTCCCCTCAGCAGTGTACTTCGTTGATCTGCCTTTTCTGCTCCCCACTCTGTCTCTGGTGAAGCCTCTCACTGCCCCTGAGCCTCTGGCCTGTACCCCAGTTCTGTATGAACAAATAAATAAATCTTTTTTAAAAAAGGTGAATGACTGACTGTATAAATCAAGTTGCAGGGTAGGATCTGGCTTGTTGTTATACTCAGGATATTGTAATGAAAAGTCCCTCCCAAAATGGGGTCACTTCACTGGCTGAGGAAAGCAAGCCAAATGGATACTTGGCACAGCTTAATTGCACACCAAATGTGCATGAAGAAATCCACAAGTGTATGCAAACAGTCAGTGATGATACAAGGAAATTTTTATTGAGTTTTTATTCTGTGTCAGATTTGGTTCCAAGTACTTTCGGTGAAGTAGCTAATTTAACCCATCAATTACATGAGAGGGGCAGTATTGTTCTTGTTTTACAGATTAATAAGCCAAGACACAAGGCCACACAGCTAGTAAGTGCTGGCACCAGTTTTGAACCCAAGTAAGAAGACTGACCTAGGGTTCATATTAACCACAACAATTTTTGACATTCATATACACATGTAATTTTGATTTCTAAATTTTCTTTTACTAGATTGATATTTTTGACACAATTCAGAGTACTTTTCATGCCTTGTTAATTAAGGTCTGTGTAAAATCTGCTCTTGGCTGCAAACTGCAGGGTTGATTACTTTACTAGCTCTGCTTTTAATCTAGGTTAAGCCTGCATTTACTTAGATTTTTGTAATGATATATGGATAAAAATTAAAGAATAGGTGTAGTTATGTGTTAATGTGAGTTCCTAAACAAAACTGAGAAAGAATTATTTGGAATTTGATTTGGCAGGCAAATATCTTTGCCTCTTAGTGATGATTCCTTTAAATGGGAACTAATTTTCTGTTAATTTAAGTAGAACAATAAAGCAATGATTCTATTAAATATTTATTTCTCCATTCTAGAACAAACTTTGAACAAAATCTTTAACATGAAAAACTTAAAATCATATAACGGTTTACCACTAGATGGAGCAACTAATTTTTAAATTTTTCACTCATGGTAAACGTTTCAACTTGTTTTGAACTTAGTAATGATTTAAGGTCACTTATTGCTTAATTTCTCCTTCTTTCAAAAAAAAATGTATGCTATGTTTGTTACAATATCTAGAGGAGAAAACTTAATTTGAAAACAACCTGCAAGGCATTTCATACTCTTAAAACATAAGGTCCCATGAGAAAAGATTGACTATAGACAGAAAGGAGTTCAAAATTTCAAGTGAAAAAATTAAGAACTTTAACTTCCACAAATTTTAATACGCTTTATCACTACACTACCTGTTCTCGTATCTGAAATCTGCATGGAACAATGTGACTGATCCAGTCAAACCAAGCAAAAAATACCTCTGACCCACCAAAACAAGTGTCACACAGTTTGTGCATATGGCTTCCTGCAGCCTTGTAACACTACAAGTCCTGACTGGCAGGGCTGGGACAATGCTGGGACGTTGTATGCTAGTGTGGTACAGGAAAATCAACATTTGGGGGCCAATGTTTCTATGTAATTGTGGGCAGATTTTCTAGAGCATTATTTTCTTCCCACTGCACACCCGAGTATTTATCCACTCATTTAATAGATATTTATTGAGTGATTGTTATATGTTTGGCATCATAATCTCCACTCTCATCTCAGAGACAGAAATCTCACAATTAGAAGTCAAATGTGTGCTGGAAATTTCAGCACTATGTGGGTCTGTTTTGGAAAAACAAGAAGAAAGGATAGTTAAAAGAATGAAGCAAAACTTGAAACTTGTGCAACTGGGATAATGGAGGAAGAATATCTAAACTGAATGAGGTTGGAGACATTTTCTTTATCCACTACTAAGGGTGTCACCAGCTCTGGAACACTAAGTATTTGGGGTCAACCTCAGAACCACAGACTTTTAAGTTTTATCTGAGTGTCATGTTTAATATAAAAACTCATAAGTTATATATTCATGTTTTAGAGTCATTTTTATCTGATTTTGTCATTTTTAAAGATTTGAATTAAAGAATGCTTCACAGAACATTAAATTTTGTCTAAACCAATAATAGGAGTCAAGATTCCATTGATCAGAAAAAGCAGATCAGGTAAGCAGTTCCTCTTTACAGAAGCATGATGCTTCATTAAAGCTTTCTTTCCTGCATGAATGCAACAGCTATCTTAATGTTCAAACATTTTTCTCAGAGGCTAGTTGGTTAGGCATTTCAAAAAAAAAAATTAATTCTATCTTATTTAGGGTTCAGATAAGTCTGATTATCTAGTTTCCAAGTCCTTAGCAAACTTGAAATAAAAAATTAATTCTATCTTATTTAGGGTTCAGATAAGTCTGATTATCTAGTTTCCAAGTCCTTAGCAAACTTGAAATAAAAAATTAATTCTATCTTATTTAGGGTTCAGATAAGTCTGATTATCTAGTTTCCAAGTCCTTAGCAAACTTGAAATAACAAGGAGAATGATAACAAACATTGACCACCCATTACTTTCCAGACATTGTTCTAAGCATTTTTACTTCACTTAATCCTCAATCTTATAAATTATAAACAATCTTATAAAGCAAATGCTATTATTCTCTGCCATTTCACACATGAGGAAACAGAAGAGCAGAAAGGAAACTTTCCCAGGATTTCACTCTTATGCAACAGACCTGTAATCAACTAGTTACGTGGCTTCAGACTCACTTTCAACCTATATGTTCTACTGTGAGGAAGGGCTATTAACTATTAACCATGGACCTGTAATAAATGACAATAAGTTGCTAATGGGCTAGCAAGAGAAGTAGATGGTATGCCAGGGACAGCTGAATACATTTAAAATGCACAGCAATCTAAGATCATTTCAACCACCAGCAAACTACTGTTTATTTACATGTTTTCTGGACTTTTCAGAGCACCAGATTTTAACCTACTTACTCAAAATTTTCCAAGTTTTTCCAAATTTTTAATTCAGAAAATACTCTACTCAGAATTTGCATAGCATTAAGTACAGTCCACCAGAGATTATCACATATCTCAGAAATGTTGAGTCAATGTCTGAATGTACCTGTATCCTAGGAGGAAATATAATGGATGCAAATTCTCTGAGAGTCATTTGTGGTCCAAGTAGTAGGGATCATCCTAGGGACCATGATCTGTATAAATGACAGGCTAGGATCTGAAATGTCATCACATGACCTCTGTAAAGGGGAAGACTTAGAGAGGAGCTATCATAAATCACAGAAAGAGGGCAGGGCACTTGCCCCACCCCACTAGAAAAGCTAGAGTTACAAGAGCTCCTAGGTGTGCCTACAGTGGAGCCAGTTGTCACAGCCAGCCAGTAGTTTCAGCCAGATCATGTTTCAGATGAGGAAAGGTATGAGTTGAAATAATGAGACCCCCACCCCCACTAGCGAGACAAGTGGATTCGGAACATCCATATATAACTGCCTGCTCCTCTGAGATCAACATCCAAAACTGGGGTACAAGCCAGAGATGCGGAAAGTGAGGATTCACCAGAGACAGAGTGGGGTACAGCACAGGCACATCGACGAAGTACACTGCTGAGGGGAGCAGCGGGCGGGTCAGGAGAGGTCTGCTGCGCCAAGTGGTCTCCTCCGGGGAAGGTGGGGATCGAACTCATGTGGAAGTGGCTTAAGCTTCTTTGTGCAGTGCTTTAACCCGCTGCGCCACCAGGGAGGGCCCCAAAACTGACTTTTTAAGGAATAGTCCCCATTTCTTTCAAGAAAGGCAAAAGTAGAAAGTCTTTGCACAGTCCTGTAAACATATTATAAGAAAACAAAATAGTTCAGATCATGAATGGTGCTGAGTTAGAATGTGTGAGCGCAAGGATGAGCCCAAGGTGAGGCTAGGTTTTATAGTGCCAGATGAATGCTAATACAGTTTGGGAGGACCTATTCAGAAAGCAAATATGAAATTTTAATGCAACATCCTTAGGTTCAAAAATGAATATTCATGTTTTGAATAGAATGAGAAAATAAGTGACAACAAATTAAAAATTTGAGAAGCTGATGAATTCCAAAAACAACCCCTTGCTCCCCCCCAAAAAAAAATTTACTAATCAATATTATGATATTATCTATAATATTTTTCCTGTTTGGGGCTGTATATTCTCTGATGATATTACTTAAATGACAATTTTATGCTGTTTCTGCAGAGGAAACGAAAAGATAACCTTGCCTTGATTGTGCATGATCAATTTCTTTTTTTCATTATTGAAACATTTAAAAATTTCCTTTCAGCTGGTTCTCCCCAGTGGTTATTCTTAGGACCCTTGCCAAATTTAGAAAATATCAGTTTATCATAAATCAGCTATAAGATTTCAGGGTAATTCACATTTTCTTGGCAGGGACAACACTAAGTACTCTGGATTTGTACTCATTAACATATGACTGAGGTCTTGGAAGCAGGCCAAGCAGGTGGCAGATGCTGAAGTGTAAGCATCAATAAATTCATGGTAAACCACTTCTGAATGCATAGACATTGCCTGTTCAGAGTTGAGGTCCCATGGAAAGCTCAGTAAGGATTATTTCTATGGTAGCAATGATAGCAACCTACCTACACAGAACCTTCCCACAAGTGACCATTTGAGGACTTTGGAATCACTTCTAGTCTCAACAACTAAGCCCCAACAACTCAGAGGCTTGAGCTGGGGGATAAATCTGTGCACCTGCAAGCTCAAAGAAGCATTGCTTGAATTCTTACCATCCCAGTAGGTACTGAGGGTGGTCTAAAGTATAACAGAACTGCAAAAAAGGAAAACATTTATTATTTCCTTTCCCAAGGTCTTATTCCATTAAATGTATGCAATAAAAATGCATTAGATAGGAGGTGTGTATTATAATAGGTGGTTTTCAAAAATCACTTCCTTTATTTAAAGAAGACCCAGGAAGTACATTACTGTAATTGATGGCATTGAAAAAACAGGTGTGGACTTTGGAATTGGGGGAGTTAGAGTAAGATTTCATCATTCAGTTTCCAATGTTATTAACTTGTCCTAGCCTGTTTTATCTGTACTTCTAATCTACACCAAATCCCCTTAACCTCTGAGTAATTTTTTAAAACAAATTCCAGAAATCAGCTATGGGGGTCATAAAATTTTTAACTTGTCCTGTCTTTTCTCATTCTACATGAATATTCAGTTTTGAACCTATGGTGTTGCATTATAATTTTGTATCTGTTTTCTAATAGATATTCCCAAACTATTAATATCCATCTGGCATTATAAAACCTGGACCCACTCTTGTACCCATAGATGTTCTTTCATAAGTACCAACAATGTAGTTCTAAAAGAAAGAACTTCTCTTTAATCACCGTTGGTTGCTATAACAAAAACCATGAACTGGGTGGTCTATAAGCAACAGAACTTTACACCTCAATTGTGGAGGCCAGAAGTCTGAGATCCGGAAGCCAGCACAATTTCTGGTGAGGACATACTTTTAGGACTCTAACTAAGAGTAGCCTGATACTAATAAAGGCTGAATCCCACTCAAGAGGCCTCCATCTGGTCTGACCCTAATTATCCTATCTGTCTAAGAGCTAGCTCCCAAAGCCATCACAATAGCACATTGTTTTCATCAGTTTTAAATGACCCTAAAATAATATCTTATTAGTACTTATTAACTGTAAAATTTGGGGTTTTCATAAAATGTTTTGAAATCTATTAAAGCATAACTCAGACCAAATCAAGGATTTCCTGTGAACATAAGCAAAATAGTGTCACTATTATCTATGCGGAAAAGATAATTGACTTATTCTATAATTTATCTGTGCTCAGCAGTAGGTAAAAAAACTGAGATTCTCAACTCTCTTGAGCGAGCATTATCCTGATATTCTAAGTACATCTCCTGAGAAGTTAGAAAAAAAATAATCAAAGGAAATATTGTTTCCCTGTATTTGAGATGGAACCAAGAGTTCTATCTCAATCCATTACCAAATAAAGCCCCTTGCACCACAGGTATTGCAGGAATAGTTTACTTCTGTAATATTAGGCTGACTCTTCTACATGAATTTCCAATTTCTCATAAGACTTTCCTTAATACTGTTGCTCTGCATTGCTTATCTTAAGGGTAAAGAAATGACTTGAATAAAGTAGAAAAACACTAAGACAGCCCATCTAGGAAAAGCCAGTTTGTGTGACAGATTTGTCTGCATATTTTCATGAGGTTGAAGTTCACTTTAAGACAACATGGAGAAGTGACCAACATAAATGTAATGAATCATAAAATGAGTTTTCTCAAGTAAGAAAAGAGTACACACTACATAAGAAAAAAAAATATCTAGGATGATGGGAAAGGAAAAATATACTGGTAAATTAAAAAAAAAAAAACAGATTATGGACATCCTGGGAGTCTAGAAGTAGAATAAAAATATCAGCATTTACCTAAGGCAGTTCAAGAGGCTCAAATAACCAGATACACCCAAAAATAACCAGATACACCCAAAAGAAAAGGTGTGCTTTTTGTTACTGGAGCATGTAATAAATTTTTAGGATCTACTACAATTTCTAATACTGCTGTTGTCTTTCTCCATTCATTCTAATGTTGTTTTCTAAGAGATTATGCTTACACCAAACTCATGTACCTTAGTGTCAAACCTCTTCACAGTAATTTGTTCCTCTCTACAAACATCAGTTTGAAAATCCTTGAGGTTTATTTCTAACTATTTGGCACCTTTTCCTTATTTCAGGACCTAGTTAGAAGACATGTCTATATTTGACCCAACAAGATCCCATCTTACTTCCCAATGGCTTCTCCTGCCCTTTCCTTTATGAATCATATAGGCACCAGTGACTAGACCCCTATGGTTTCTGGAACACCCTGTATTCTTTTCCACCAAGCACTATAAAATAAACATTCTAATCTTTCCCAGCTGCTCACTAGCTGGACTCTAAAGTCCTTTCTTATGTTTGTATTCAGGATTAAGGTGAATTATTTACTTTCTGAACTCTGGATAACTTAGGAATCAGCATCTTCAAAACCGGTCTAGATAATTAAAATTGTCAGCATTCTTAGAATCAAGCAGCATGGGAGAAAAACTAAATAAATTATACTTTCAGAACAAAAAGTGTGACAACCTCATGTGCTAATCCTCCACTTTCATGATGAATAAATCTGCTGTCCCACACATGGCCATGTATGGCCTGGCTTCAAATTGCAGATTAAGCCTTCTTGTCATCATGGTCATTGTTGATCCCTGTCGTGATATTAAAGGAAATTTCCTTTGTCTTTTCTCTGTCTCTGTCTCTCTCTCTTTTTTTTTTTTTTTTTTCAGGGGAAATCATGAACATAGTCCCCTTCCCCTCCACCACAAATTACGCAATCGCGTTTCCCACATTTGGGCAAATTGCAGGAGTCAGCAAAGCCCTAGTGTGAGGGGAGATCCTCACCCTCAGCAACCATCTAGTGATCATGGTGTCTCCCCTGCCAAGAAAGTGTGACTTTGTCTTGTCTCTAATTTCACCACCTAATCTTTTCCTAAAACTTTATATGCATCTTTACAGTTCTCAAGTCAACTTATTTTCTAAGATCTTAACATATATTTGAATAGGTATGTATCTATACCCCTAAATCATATTGAGTGTGGTCAAACATCATTACTCCAAAAAATAAAAAAGTACAGTTTATGAATAAAAGCAAAACAAAACATTGCTCTTCAAGTAGTGCTACTGGCAACAGCTTGTGTTATAACAGGGGTTTCTAAGATTGCCAGATGATCTTACATAGCCCTGGTGATCTTTCTCTTACTGATAAAAGTGCAGGCTTTTATTGCCCATTCACAATCAGCTAGTTATTCACTTTGACTCTTATGTATTTTGCCGACATGCTTTTGTATGGTCACAGTCCTTTTTCTGACTTTTCTCTTTGATAATTTATTTGTAATTGTTGCTTTGTGTTGTATGTGCCTCTATACAGTACTGAATTTTTAGTTTCTAACACTTCTCTACTTGTCCTCAGATTTAGAAATATGAGGTTACCTTCCTAGTAATGGTTACCCATTGTGAATTGTTTGGGAGCATCACCGCTAAACTCTCATTAGATCCTGACCAGGCTCAGAATTATAATCCAGGAAATATCAGTGAGGAAATTTAAAGGGGAGAATTCTCACCCACAATAACTACAATTCAGTGAAAATTAAAACTGCTGGATTTGAATACTAAGCTTTAGCTTATAATTATAACACCTCTTTAAAAATGGGAGTAGACAAAATTAGCACTAACTAAAAATGCAAATATTAAAATGCTCTATGAGAATGCACTTAATATATTTTGTAAGTGAAACTAAGACCCACAATGTTTAGCATAAGTAGTTCCCTCAGGCTAATCATGTGTCCCTTCACTGAGCTACTGTGAGGCAGGAAAATGCTATTTGCAACCAATACAAAGATTAAATACTGTTTGTAACCTTTTAAAAGCTCACAGTCCAATTGAATAACAAATGAATCACAGGACAAAAATAAGTGCTCCTATAGAAGTTTGTGTCACATATTCTATGATCTAAAAAGACTCACTGGAATGTGGTCAGAGGTTTAGCAAATGTGAATATAGAATGTGAGTGGGGTTGACGCTGTAGGAAAGAATAGCAAAACTACCAGTCTAGAAAGTTAAGCCAGATCTTACAGGGCCTTGTATGTCATATAAATGGATTGAACTTTATCTGGGAGGTAATGAGGAGTCACTTTAGAAGGAATGCAAAAACTGTATTTTAGAAATGTACCAATAATGACAATATGAAAATGCAGAAAAAGTGAAGCTAGCGATAAGAAATTCTTTGGGAGTCTAGTTCAAAAGCCAGAAGAGACGACAAGCATCTAAAGGAGAACCCTAAGGCAATGTAACAAGGGTTATGAGAAAAGTAATCTTAGTGATGTTTGAAATAAGTTCAATACATTCCATGTGATGAGATGAAAAGGAAAACATGGAAATGAAGACAATTCTGAGTTTTCTCATGTGATCAGTTTGGTGATTTGTGGTGCCATTAGCTGAAATAGATAAAATGAAGGAAAAGCAGATTTTGAGAAAACACTACTAGTGAGTTTAATGAGTTTAGTTGAGAATATGTGGAGTTTGGAATAGAAAACACTTGGATATTGGATATTTATTTTAAGTACTATGTTGACTAGGACAAATGTTTGAACCAAATACTCATATACAGATGAGTAGATGATACCTTTAGCTTCTTAGTGCTGCGCTCTAACCCACTGCGCCCCCAGTGAGGGCCTGATATCTTAAATAATGTGAACTGATGAGTTGGTTCACATGTAAAACACTAGTTCTTAGTAACCATTTTCCAGCACTGTTAGGATCTATGGCAACATGGTGACTTTATAGGGCTGTGCTCCTAGCACTCTCCGCTTTGAGTTTTGACAAGCAGTTTAGTGTCTAGCACTAAACGAACAATCTAAATGACAGAATCCGTGAGAAAGGCAACAACAGCAGCATTACTGCTTAAGCATCAGTGTGTGTAAGAACATCCAGTATGCTTGTTAGAATGAAGTTGCCTAGATTCACCCAGAGATCTTGAATTCAGTAGTATGGGGTGAGGCTCAGGAATCTGTATGTTCAAAAGAAACTCCAGGTGCTTTTTATGCACACTGTTGTGTAAGAAGTTCTTTGGGGAAGATTGAGGGAAAAGTAAAAAGGTAATCAGAATTTGCATATGTGAATTTTGCCTTTTAAAAGGTCATGTTGAAATAAGCCAGAAAGAAAAGGAAAAATACCGGATGGTTTCACTCATAGCAGGAGTATAAAGGACCAGGAGAGAAAATAGTAATAATAATGAACAACTATACACCAGAGACATTTTACCAGGGTGGAATGAGGAATGGGATCAAAAACGGTGTGGGGAAGGAAGTGCACTGGACTGTGGTGATGGCACACAGGTGATTTGGTGATGGGAAGCCCATGGGGATTACAACTGAGATGGAAAAAGGCACAAAATGATGTAAAAATAAACTAT
>NW_004567109.1:54958907-54967079 GCF_000260355.1 Condylura cristata
TCCCCTCAGCAGTGTACTTCATTGATCTGCCTGTTCTGCTCCCCACTCTGTCTCTGGTGAAGCCTCTCACCGCCCCTGAGCCCCTGACCTGTACCCCAGTTCTGTATGCACAAATAAATAAAAATAAATCTTTAAAAAAAATTGAGATCATATTTGGATACCTTCATCAGGTATTGCCAGCTGGTGCATACACACCAAATCACCCTGAATCCACCACCATACTCCATTGTGCTTCCTTTCCTCTTTGTTCTTACCTCTGCTCCACCAACAGGGATTATTTCTTTTGTTTTTTTGAAATTCAAAACCTAAAGTTATTTTTCCTAGGAAAGTTTTTAATAAAGCTGTCTGGTTTGAGTCATAGCAGTGTGTTTCCTTAGGCTTAATATGGAAATAATCTAAAGTTAAAAACAAAACAAGCAGTAATAAGCAATTGTTTACAAAATTTGAAAATGATTAATTTAAAATTTTGAACTCATTGAGCTGAAATTTAGGGAAAAACCTCCATCACTCGGTTTCGGTACTAAACTTAAGCAAGCTTTTTGAAGTTTCCAGGACTTCATTTTCCTATTAGTACAAGAAAAAAATTCTCCTAAGATTCTATGTAAGATTGACATGTATTCTTTTGACCTTTATGTTGGGTTGAGGCAATGAAAATTATATTTAATCATCTTGACCCACAAAATTTAGCATTTAATCATTAATCATTTTGACCCACAAACTATAGCAATTTCATATGGTTCAACATGTCTAGAATGGAGCAGGCCCATTAGGTTTGAGCAGCCTTGAGGTTTTCTCCCCATTCATCTCACTGCCAGCTTGCTTCATTTTCTCCAACTACAACTAGTCTTTCTCTACCACCACAAGCAGACCCACCTTTATATCTTCAGCCTCTTTGACTTCAAAGGACAATTACCCTTTCACCTCTTACTTAAAAAACTTTGAAGATTCAAATTGACATGTCTTGGATCATAGCCTCACTTCAGACAAACCTTGAAATCAGAGAGCTTTTATTGACTAGAAATTCACATGTTCCCATCCCAGAACCCAAAGGGCTAGAACAGAATGAAATGCAGTGTTTAGTTCCTAAAGGAGATATAGATCTAAGTAAACAAAAATTACATGTCCTCTGTGTGCCTGCATTTCCTGAGGTTTGAAATATATGTTCTTCATTTAAAGGACATTTTTGTTAAACCAAACCATAAGTATGAGACTTGGATTCAAAATATTTGAATATGATATTTTTATATTCTATAACATATAAGATCAGGAAAAATATTAAAAATGTAAATACATTGAGTGCCTCTTAATTTTTTAAATATTTAAAATACACCAAAATATTTGAAAATTGAGTCCAAGAGGGTGATAGTTTAACATATGTGGAAATAGTCTGAAGGATCATATATATACATATGTGTGTGTATGTGTATATACACATGTGTGTGTGTAGACAGATAGATATGCTCTTCTAATCAAAATTTATTTTGGATAAATGGGTGAAGAAGCAACTATAGTTAAAAATATTGCATTTCTATATTTGAACACTGATAAGAGAGTAGCTCTTAAAAATTGTCATCACAAGTCAAAACCTTTGTTAGCTAGCTATGGTACCTGGACTTCTTATCTACATTTCACCATGTATATGAATATTTAATCATTATGTTGTATACCTTAAACTAATATAACGTATGTCAATAGTATCTCAATTAAAAAAAAGAACTTATGTCACCAAGACATAGACATCTATGATAAATGGATGAATAATTGTTTTCAATTTAAAGACAATTTAGAATTAGTCACTGCCAAAATGAATTTGAAATACATAATTAATTTACATCTGGACAGTAGTTTCTGAGATTTGACTATAATTCCAAAATATTACCAATATCAAGTTTTGAAGAACTTTTCTAAACAACCAATGCTTAAAAAAAAAGAACCAAATCTTGACAGGTGTGCTTTCAGATGTTGAAAGTATAAATCTAATGCAGATAGGCATTCTGGCAAAGCTGGGAATGGATTAAGGTATAGAAGCCAACTGTCATCATCATATGCACGTGTTTTCACTATTCATGTTAAGTGCTGAATGAGATTAGTTTGTTCTCTCACAGTGGACCTGTGTGAACTTCAGTAGCCTCTTAGGAATGCAAGTACACCTGTGACTAGGAAGAGTAGACTGAAGGTAGGTTTGGGGTGGGGGACTTTGGATGAGGAGATAAAATGATCTACTTCACCTAGTAATTCTGAGGGAGCAAACTGTAAACACAGAGGTTCTAAACCTAAGTGAGAATTCCAAAAGGGAGGTGGTAAAACCAAAGATGTGGTATTGCCAGAAATTTGTAGTGAATAGAAAACAGAAGTCTTGTCATAGCTGCTAGGCTAAAATAAATGAAAAAAGAAAACCAGCTAAGAAAAAGTGCTGGAGAGAACCCAGAGAAGAATTTGATGCTAGTGTTAACAGCACTAATCAGATCCCAGCAGCAGGGGGGAAAAAAAATGGTGCAACCAATTTTACAGGAATTGTTCATCCAAATCTTCTGTGGTTTTGGAGAAAACTTAGTTTGAGAGATTATGAGCCTATGTGATATTTCAACTAGGAAGTGGTAGTGAAAAAATAGGATGGTGAAGTAATAAATGACAAGAGTTAGTAATTGCCAATGGGTGAAGTATGAAGTGGGTAGAAGTAGGAGAGGAAAAAAATTACTTAAGTTAGTTTAGGCCTGAATAACTAGAAAGATGTGCTTTATAGAAATAGGGACACCTGAAGGAGAAAATAGTTTAAGCAGAAAGATGACATGTTCAGCTTTAAATACCTTGTGTTTGAGGTGAATGTGAGCTAATCAAGTGGAAATATACAGAATATTCAACATTTAGTAGGAAATGCAAGGCTGAAGTTAGTAGAAGAGGTCAAGGTTAGAAGTGAAAGTTGGAAAGTAGAAGAGAAACAAGATGACAAAAAGGACCAAAGATTGATATGTGAGGGTGTATCTTCTCTTATCTCCAAATGTTAATTTTAAATATGTAAACTGAAGCTATTCAATTATTCCCTGAACTGGTGATCATTTATTACCTATCATCTGAGACAAAACACACCAGGGAGACTTGTTTGAATTTGAATTTCAATATTTAATTAGTTTAATCAAAAATAATAATATTTGAGCCCTCCCTGATGACACAACAGGCTAAAGCATAGCACAATGAAGCTATAACAGCCACTGCAGCATAAGTTTGATCCATGACCAGGGGATTGACTCACAAGGCATGGCCAACCTCTCCTGACCCACCCACTACTCCCTTCAGCAGTGTATATCAGTCAATCCGCCTGTTCTGCTCCCCACTCTGTCTCTGGTGAATCCCTTCATCCCCCACACCTGTGGCCTGTACCCTAGTTCTGTATGTATAAATAAATAACTCTTTAAATAATAATAATAATATTTAAATACTATAAAGTTGCTCTTAACTAGAGTTACAAACTAAATCTAGTTTCAGTTACATTAAAATTTTAAATTGTCACCAAATACTGAATGAGTAAGATGGTCCTCATATAACATTTTTCTTTAAATTTATTGCTAATATGTTTTTAAAAGAAGAATTTCAGATCATTTCTGAATTTTCTTAATTTTATAGTACCAAGACAAAGAAACATGTCTTTTAAAATACAGTGTTAAAGAGTTTGAAACACTGTGCAGCCCAAAATACCTGTGTGAATGTTTAATTATACTGAGAACATTATGCAAATGTTTAACTGAATAAGGAAGTAGATGTCATTATTAATAATAACTTGTGAACATAATTAGACATAAGTAACTAGGAAAAATACCACAGTAATGAAGAGTATACTTCAAAAGTAGTACACTGGGGATGTGAAATTAAGACCATTATATATCCTTTATAGAACGGTAGAACATATTTATGATGTTCCTGTCTTTAAAAATGATTTGAAGTGAAAGGTAAAATTAATATGGTCACAATGGTTACTAACTCCTTGGAGTAATTTAAAAAATAAAGTACTACATTCTACCGATACATAGATTTGAATAGCGTATGAATCAAATAAAATATACTACCCCCAGAGGAAGTGTTATCCTCTGTAGAGCAGATATAATATCCCCGAAAAATCATATATTAAAATGGATTTTTGCTCCATTTTATCAAAGAGAAAGATTTTGTTTCCATAAAAGTATATGTAGTCAATAACTATTAAGTATTCATTAAATGTGTGGCCTCATCTCCCTAAAGCTAGCCCTGAGACTGAACCATAGGTCATGGATCAGAAAGTAAGTTTCCTGTCCTGTCTTTTATTTACTGTCTTCAGGTCTATAAGATTGCAGATCTTCCAAAGGCAATGAATCATCAAAAGAAATTTAAATAATTATTATGTGTAGGGAAGCAATTAAGTTTAGTGCCCACTCTAATCAAGCACATGACAGAAAATTTGGAATTAAAAGAACAGCCTCTCAATCCTCTCTTTCTAGTAACTGTCTCACGCTTCTTATTTGATTTGTGAACATTTGTTCTGACCAACCCGTTAATAATTGGTCTTGTTCACTGTTGCTCCAGTGAATATTAGCATTAAGAGAACCTAAGTTTTGGCGTCAGACCATTTTGAATCCTAGCTCTGCCTCTTGTAGTTTTGAAGTCTCAAATAGCTCACTGAAACCTTCTGTGTCTCCATTTCCTCCCCCTGATAAATACCATTAGTACTTTATAAAGCTGTTAAGATGAATTGGCATTAATTTTCATTATTATAATATCATCATTATTGACATAAGTATATTTGATTCACCTACAGGCACATGCATCTAACACATACAATTTATGTTTTGTCAAGTCAAAGTGTGGTCCAGTAAGTATACAGCTTAAGGTAAATAGAGGCAGATTGAGAGTCTTCACTTCAAGTCATAGTGTTAAACTTCGAATTTGTGCTGGTATTGTTCCTTTGGAGAGAGGTAAAATTGAATGTGTGTTTTATTTAACTCCTAAGTTCTGTTCTCCTGTTGTCTCATGCCTCTTTGCCACTTTATTTGTTTTATTTGTTTTATTCTTTGTAAGTTAAATAAACATTTGCCAGTAAGACAGAGAAATACAAAATAATGTAAATAAAAACAGTTAACAGGAGTAATTTGAAATAAACCTAGAGCTCAAATATTAAAGTAAGCTGTATGAGTTTCTCTAACTTGGCAGATCATGTTGATCAGAAACACAAGATGATTTAAATTAAGAAGCAAATGAGATCCTAGCACATTCACTTGATAGTTTTAAAAATTAAATTTGATTACATATAAACAGAATGGTAACTGCTGAATAGAGTTGCATAAGTTAGCCAATTAATCTAATCCTGATTATACTTGTCTGAAAATACTGAATTGCTAAATGTAAAAATTAAATAGCTTATCTATTTTAAAAATGAGAGTGAGAAAGAACAGACTTAAATTTGATGGAAAAATTAATGGATTTGACAAAAGGAAGACATGGATTTTCTTGCTTTAGAAAATGCTCAAGTTAATCTTGCTCTCTTGGGATATTTTAGAACTATTTAGAACTATCAATTTTACACATATATGTATGCATGTATGTCTGTATATATTATAAACCCTGAAATGAATTGATACTGTAGCTGTGGGATATTACCCCTATTTTCTGCATGTGTTACTTCACCAATTCATTTCAAGTAATTTCTAACCATCTGGGGTAAAGGAGGTGAGTAAGAGAGAGAGCAGGGGGCCTGTGTCTGGGAAAAAATGATGTTATACTGAAAAACATTATTTTGCCACTTACAGATAAAATGACCATTTGTCTATAAGCTATCTCCATCAAGGAGACCACATCAATATCACAGCAAGTGTAGAGGGAATGAATATGTAGAAAATTCTGACTATCACATTTCAAATCTTTCCCAGGTATGTGCTGTCTTTCATCCATTAACACTCCCTAAGGCAAAGGATGTTCACTGTGAACTGCATACAGATAGCAAGTCAAATCTTTAATACTCTGCATTACCTTTGTTTTTTTATAAAAGTCTTTATAAGCCCAAATTGAGATCAACTTTTACTTGGTACTTAGCGTAAATAAAACAGGTACTAATGAAAAATGATTCATTCAGACTGCCTTACTAGGACTGTTAGTCTATATCATGAACCAGTAAAAGGAGAAAGACACATTAGAAGGTTAATAGTTTTCAAGGACAGTTCAAAAGTGAAAATTTAAAGGAATGTAAAATCTGTTAAATACTCAATAGGTCGTAAGAAATTATTTGCTTTATTATTCTGTCAACTATATTCACATAATGACAAACGAAGACATTGAAAATTAGAAAATCTGGTTTCTTTACTTTTTTTTTTTTTAAAGATTTATTTATTTGTGCATACAGAACTGGAGTACAGGCCAGAGGCTCAGGGGCGGTGAGAGGCTTCATCAGAGACAGAGTGGGTAACAGAACAGGCAGATCGACGAAGTACACTGCTGAGGAGAGCAGCGGGCGGGTCAGGAGAGGTCTGCCATGCCATGTGGTCACCTCCGGGGCAGGAGGGAATTGAACTCATGCGGAAGCGGCTTTAGATTCTCAGTGCTGTGCTTTAACCCGCTGCGCCACCAGGGAGGGCCTGGTTTCTTTACTTTTAAACAAATATAACTTAAGTGATGTCTGGATGGTGAGTTTTAATGTATTATAGTAACAGCCTAAATGATAACTTTTAAATGACTGAAGGAAATTTAAATGAGCATTTATTTTCCCTTATTTGCTTTTTGTCTATGATTCTTTGTCTTAATTCACATATTGGTGAATTTCACATATCATAGTAAATTTCAAATTTTAATATAGTTTGATCAAATCAAAGACTATAATATACTTAGTAAATGTAGCATATCATTAACTGTAATACACAAAATCATCTTTGAAGTGTGTTTTTAGTTAGGAAGACGTATATTTTCTAGATTTTGTCAGCACAAGGAAACTGAAAAAAAGGTATATTTATATGCTAGCCATTTATAAGTATTTGTGAAGAATTTATGCTAAAGCAAATATAACACAAAATTTAACATATGCATGTTCTTTGGAGTAAAGATCCTTAAAATGCTTATATCTACAATATGTATATTGTATTTGTCATTATATTTATCACAGTACAGATTTTAATAAAAAACCAATTTGAAGGGTAGATTTTTATTCTTTTTAAAATGTGTATCATTTCTAACTTTCCAGTCTCAGCACGTAAAATATAGGAAACATTTTTCTATGGAGCAAATGAACTCATGAGAAAAGTCTTGAATGTCTTCTCTGCAGTCCCAATTTCAGTCAATAGATTAAGTGTCCACATTGTTTGCAACTAAGTCACAGCTGTCCAAATTGCTTCAGAAATGTTTAGCAGATTGCTTTATAGCAGGATAACACAGTTTGAACCATAGTTTTTTGAATACATCTTGCTGAGAGCTTATCTCATTCAAATGATGAAGGCAGCTGAAGCATGGTGTTTGAATCATTCACATTTTGTTCTAATAAAGGAGAACTTTCAGAAGCTCTGGTTCCAATAGGCAACACAGTAAGGAAATTGAAATGTGGATCTTATACTTTACAAACTGCTTGCATGTGTGTGTCTGCAAGTAAGTGTATGTGTATGTGATAAGCTACTTTAAAAATAAAATTTCATTTGGCAAGAGGCTTATGGCTAAACTATAAAAGCAATACACATATCATATGAATTACCAGCATATAAAAATAAACATGTAAATGGCTGTAATACTCTTTTCCAAAATAGCATCTTTAATAGGAATTCCTTTGTAAGAATCTTTATAAAGTGACATATTTTAAGTAACTTATATTTTAAAAACACTTATAACTAGCATTTCTTACTTTTAATTAGAAAATAAACATCTCTTCAGCCATACATGAATAAACTATATGTATGACTATAGAGATACACATTTATTATAAATTTTAAAAGTATCAATCAAGTTCTCATCAATACTAAATGCTGTGATTACAGAAGTCTGATATTTTACCAAGATCCTAGATGCCTGGATCAACTTATGGAGCAGAGGAAGTCTTAAAATCAAATTGGATATCGGGGCCTTCCCTGGTGGCGCAGCAAGTTAAAGCACAGCACTAAGATGCTAAAGCCTCTGCAGCATGAGTTCAATTCCCCCCTGCCCTGGAGGTGACCACATGGCGCGGCAGACCTC